>NW_024802936.1:3733712-3828340 GCF_019175285.1 Sceloporus undulatus
ATTTTAATGTGTGTGTGTGTGTATGTGTGTGTGTGTGTGTGTGTGTATGAACATTAAAATACAGTACTTACATTGACCCATGGATAAGAACTCAGGTTTTTTTGGTCACTTTTTTAAGCTAAATTTCTAGACTTATTCATAAGTATATATAGTAAGAGTAATTTTATTATTTTTTGTGTGATTGTGCAGTATGTCATGGTGTTTAGGCACTTTGTAGACCCAAAGTTGGTTGGGAGAACAAAATGTATTAAATAAATAAATACTTTACATGACTACATACGTGACTGGCCTAGAACCCAAACTGGAATGGTTTATAGGGTGTGATGGATTGCTCTTTTAGTATGGTATCCAATAGGCAAAAAGACCAGGGAAAATCTGCAGCCTCCAGGTAAGAGAATGAATCTTTGTCTGTATGTAGTCCTAAAATCAGCATTCTAACAATGTGCTAATAGGACCATGTGAGCTCTGTCGATTTAGATTACTAAAAATCAATGTAACATTGACTCTAATAAAGCTTTGCCTTCGTACGAAGGAGATAAGTCTCATGCTTTGAGGGTCTGCTTGTTTATGACCCCAGTGTGTTCCTTGAATTGGCCAAATGAAAAGGCTGCAGTAAGGACAAGAAAGTGTGGTTTCTGTTGTCTCTTACATTGCCAACAGCTTGTATAAGTTGTTTTCTTTACTGTATGTTGACATATAGGTGTTTTATTTATTTGACAACAGAACTTCCTTAGTTTGTTTAAACTAAGCCACAGAATTCCATTGATTAAAAAAAATTGTTCAGTTAGAAGCAATCTCTGGAACGTTGTGAAAGATGGCATACAACATTGCTTCTTAAGATATTTGGTGTTGGGAACTGGCAATTTTTCCCCTAGTATGGAAGTATCTTATAGACATCATCTAATGCTACTCTTATAAGAACTGCACTGGCTGCCAATACTTTTCTGGTCTGAATTTAAGGTGCTTGTGATGGCATTTAAAGTCCTAAATGGCTTGGGGCCTCAAGATTTGAGGAAATGCCTCTCCCCATATGCGCCTTTCCAAGGATTGAGATCAGATTCGGGGTCTGCTCCATACCTCACCATTGATGTCAGTAAACTGTGTTAAGACATGGGACAGGGCCTTCTCTGTCATGGCACCCGGATTGTGGAATGCTCTCCCCCTGGAGGTTGACTGGCATTGATACTTTCGTCATTTTGGTGTTTATGCAAGACTTTGGGCCTTATTCATTTAACCCAAGACTATTATATATAGTTTTAAAAACTTATTTTTTAAAAAAATCTCTTTTTAACTCATTGTATTATTCAATATGTTTTTTACTTATTTATAGTTTTTTACTGGTTTTAACCTGTTTTAATGCTATTTGTAAGACAACCTGCTATCTCCTAGAATCATAGACTTCTAGAGTAGAGAGGGGTATAAATAATTTAACAAAATAAATAAATAAATAAATACTGGTACCATGTTTGTGCCTACTGGCTACAATTGTATCTTTCTTACCTGGAAACTCCAGAGTTTGGCAGGAGACAGCTGAAGGACCAACATCAATTCACAGACCATCACTTTGCTTAGGACTGGTGCAGAGCACTTCAACAGAAAGGGGAATGGACAAAGTTTTCTTCCCTTCTCCCCAGTGAGACTCTCTCCTGGAACCCACTACCATTTGCAAAAGGAAGGCAGCCTTATGGTCACAAAAGAGTATTTTGAATCTAACACAATGAATTTAAAAGTATATTTCTGCTGCTCAGCTGAGACTTAAGTAGTCTTGCTTTGCATGCATCCAGTAACAGTTTGAATCCCCCCCAATTCAATTCTAACCTCTTTAAACATGCTTGGAGTGAATACAAATAAACATTATTATCTACAGTTAATCTAGAAATAAAATGTCAAAACAGAGGTCCATTGGGAAAGAAGCTTCTCCAATTTTTAAAATGTACACACACATACACTCACAATTCATGAATGACTCTGCTTGTGAATTTGCCCACTTCCTGCAGCTGCCTGGTTGGAATAACTAGTTTTTACCATATGGACAGTCAGAAACTATCTGTGTTTCCAAAACATGCTGTGGAAATAGGTTGTATTACCTTTGTGGCCCAATGGAATGCAGGATGCATGAAAGCAAATGTACTGACAGGTTTAGCAATGCCTTTAAAGGGCTGTGTTTTACTCCATATTCCTTTTACTGCTTCAAATTCTTTTCAGTATATTTTGTTCTCACAATTTTCTTATTCTTCATTCCCAGTATTCATTAAATCACACTGTAGTCACTGCAGCATGCTCATTTTTTGTTTTATTAAGATAGTAGTATATATCTATGTGTTTAGTAGCAAAAGGTAACAATATCATGGAATTTGATTGTCCTGCGACTGTTTTGGTCAGGCAGATGAAAATTTTATATGAAATCATGTGAATAATTTGACAGGTATGCTGCCAAATATTACAGTATAAGCCATACTGTTAACTAGCATATTATTAAAAACTAAGATTTGCTTTCATGAGGAAGCAAACTGTTTTGTGTATGAGCAGAGGCAATGTTCACTGTTAATAGTAGTGAATAATTTATAACATAAACATTTAACATAAACTAAGCTCATATGTTTGGAAACATAAAGCTCCTTCCCGTATTCTTTTTCTGGATGACCATGAAGAAGAGACCTGTTGGAGTTCCCCAGGGCTCTGTTATGGGTCCCCTTCTGTTTTCTCTCTACACACTGTCCTTAGGAAAACTCATTAGCTCTTTTGGTTTTCCCTGCCATCTGTATGCCGATGACACCCAGTTGTATCTTTCCGCCCCCGACCTTTCTCCAAGGCTTGAACAGCAAGTCTCGTCTTGCCTTACAGCTGTCTCGCAGTGGATGTGCCATCGGCGTTTGAAGCTCAACATGTCCAAGACGGAGCTCCTTGTCTTTCCTCCTAAGCCCAACCTTCAACACTCCTTTTCTGTCTCTGTGGACAACATTTCCATTCAACCAGTCCAGCAAGCCCGCAGTCTTGGCTTTATCTTTGACTCTTCTCTGTCGTGTATCCCTCAGATCCAGACCACAGCCAAGGCTTGTAGATTCTTTTTGTACAATATTGCCAAAATCCGACCATATCTCTCCGCCTCTACTGCCAAGATCCTGGTCCATGTCCTAGTGATCTCACGACTTGATTACTGTAATGTCCTCCTGGCTGGGCTTCCTTTTTCTCACCTCCGTCCTTTAATCTCTGTCCAGCATTCAGCTGCACGCATTATCACATCCGCCCACCGCTCTGACCATATCTCTCCTGTGTAGGCATCCCTTCACTGGCTCCCCCTCCCCTTCCGCATTCAGTATAAGCCCCTGCTGTCGACATTTAAAGCCCTCCATGGACTGGCCCCTCCTTACTTATCAGACCTTCTTTCTCCTCACCTTCCCACTCGGGCCCTCCGTTCTGGTAGTCAAGGGTTCTTGTCTCAGCCCAGGATTTCCTCTGCCCCATCCCGGATTCGCCTCTTTTCACTTGCTGCCCCTCACTCCTGGAACCTTCTTCCCCCACAAGCAAGAGCCATCACTTCTTTAACCAGCTTCAAAACGGAGTTAAAAACCATCCTGTTCAGAGAAGCCTTCCCAGGCATTGCATAATTGTCACTTACTATTTGATGTTCTTTTGGTGCCTGTTTATCGAACCATGTCCTGTATTGCTATGTACTGTATATGTATTATCCTACTTGAGAGTATGTATTTTCCCTGGAAGAAGATTAACCATCCATTATGAAGCCAAGCCCTCCCTCCAGTCCATCTGCTTTGGTCCAGGCCTCGGAGGTAGAGAGGAACTGCTGCACCTCTTACCCTTTCCTGCCACCACTCCCTTCTCCTTTTGTGTCATGTCTTTTTAGATTGTAAGCCTGAGGGCAGGGAACCATCTAATTAAAAAGATTGCATGTACAGCGCTGTGTAAATTTACAGCGCTTCATAAATAAAGGTTAATAATAATAATAATAATAATAATAATAACAATCAACCACAATGTAATTGTGTCTGAACCCTAATATGTGATTAAACATTACGGTGATTTATTTTAAAAGTTGGATCATGCTGACTGCTTTCAAATAAATCATAATTAAGAGTAATGAAATCACTGTGCATCTATAATGTGTATCAGCTACCAATAGTATCCAAATTTACCGTGAAGTAGACATTTACATTCAGTCCAAACCTCTCAGATTACTGAAGGTATATAATGAAACAGGAAAAAACTGTGTAGCAGTGTGCCAGAATCAGATTGCATAGAAGTTTTTGGAGGACCAAATGTCCTGGAATTGGGCACTCCATCCAGGATAAAGATTTGGACACATGTAGATGTCAACAAGCTGAAGGTTTTTTCTCTCTGAATGCCTGCATGTTAGAAGTTGATAAGTTAGAATGGAGCTTCAGAAACAAGGTCATGCTATTGATATTTGTAATGTAGCAAGAGTTTTGGTTTGTTTTATCTTTACTTATTTCTGTCCTATCCTTCTTCCAAGTCTGGGATGCAAAAGAGTTTAATCTTTTGAATTGTCAGTGTATCTGTCTCTTCTTGACAATGGGTAGAGATCACTATAGAAGATTTACAAAATAATACAACAATTATTGGAATACAGGGAGTTGATTTGGAGTTGCTTTTGAGAATCTTTTTGCCAGAGGCATAATCCTCTATCTTATAATAACTCAAGGTAGGCAGCCCTTGAGGGGAAGCATACACCAGAAGACTATGGTGATGGTTAGACTGAAGATCAGTCTTGTTAAATTCAAGATCCTTCGTATATGATTAAAACCCCATGACTGGGCACTGTTCAGTACAGAGCATGTATTTTGACCACATCAAATATCTGGACATACATCTACTTAAAAACTTGTCCAGACTTTTTAAAAATGAATTATGAACCCCTCTACCACTTAGTAAAACAGACTTTTAAGTTGGTGTAAACAGCCTCAATGGTGATGGTGTAGAATAAGTGAAATGTTTTATTCTATTTTTACTTTATTTTATTTCCTGTGAGAGTCCTCCCAATATGGGATTCTCTCATAGGTGCTCACATAGATTAAAACAAAATGCAAATACAGCATACATCTGAAAAACAATAATGTCAATAAAACAGTTTAAAACAAGTGAATAAGCTGTCCAGGTCAAAACAGCATTAATTATAACTAGATGTAAAAATTTGAAACACAACAAAACAAAAAAGTATAACACGCACCCTTAAGAGACCTTTCTACAGTAATCTGTTAATAACCAAAACTCTTTCTATTTTTTTTTTTTTACAAAAGGTATTTTCCTGTTGGCAAAAGTAGGGTTAGAAAGGGACCACCCTACAAGAGTGATTTAGAGTAGGTTTGCATTGGCCGCAAAAGGAGCACAAAAAAGCGCTCCCTGCTTTTGGTCCATTCCAGATGTCCGTCATGGCCAGCCTCGAGACCACTGTGTTTGGTTGCTGCAGTCTTGTGCCACTCAGGGTACACTCATGGCTGAAGCAGCCAGAGGCACCCACCTGTTTGAGGCCAGTGTGGTTTCAAATGCATCAAGTGCTGCTACCTTGTACAGTCCACCCAGCCTAGCACCCAGGATGGAGCCTCTGGGCTCCAAAACTCAAGCCTCAGCTTTGGCTCTGGCTCCCTCCAGCCAATGGGGCTCTGGGGCTGGAGGAGCCAGAGCCAGGGCTTTGGAGCTCAGAGACTGTCCCAGGTACTACACCTGGGGGCAGGGCTCCAAAACTCAAGCCCCGCCCCAGCTCCGGCTGACTGGGCAGCAGACTCCTCCCCCCAAAGTCAAGCCAGGGCAAAAAGGAAGAAGTTAAGGAAGGGAGGGGGAGGAAGGAGGGTGGAGGGAAGGGGGCAAGGGACCTTTGTTCCCAATGGTGGCGCTAGCCATTTGCAGATGTTCAAATCCGCAGATGGCAAGTCTAAATCCACGGATAAGGAGATCTCACTATAATATTGTCCCCCTTTGAAATATTGGTAGCACATTATACAGCAAAGCCTAAGAAAGTGATTTCCCTTATATACAGGATTGAAATATATGCAGGCTTAGGAGTACTGTGATAGAAAGGTAGAGGTACAGTCCTCACATATGTTGAATTCTTGTCTGTATGAAGAAAACAACCCATGAGATCAATTTCAGATGGAATTCAGGAAAGCATGGTGGAATCACTCTATGGGTGGCATCTGACATTTATTAAAGTGGCTAGCATTGATTCATGGTCTCTTGATTCCTGAAGGGGACATAAGGACCTAGGCATCTGTTTCATACATCTTGGCCTGTAATAACCAAGTTCTAGCTTTCAAATGAAACAAATGAGAACAGGTAGAAATCAGTCACTTATCCTGAGCCTTGAACTGGCATAATTAAACATGTATATTGACAATTTAGAAGATCTCTATCACAGAGATCTTACATTCCAGTGAGTTGTTGTAGCAAATCCAGAAATGCAAAAAGATCTAGGAAATATATTGGTAGAATCCTGGTTTTTAAAGGTTTGCCTTGGCTAGTATACCTGCCGCATCTGAATTGTGAAGGGCCTTGCAGATGCAGAGACATTTAATGCCACTTGCTAGTGGTTATTTGTCTTTCCTGAATAACAGTCAAATGTCTATTCAAACTCTAGCAACACATAAGTCATTGTGGCTCAAATCTTCAAAAGGACAGTGATTTTCTTTTCCTGGTTGTTTGCACTGTTACTGTGTGGAAATTCATTTTGTTATACTTGTGTGGTCCTTCCTGTTTCTGTTTTGGTTTTCTTTTTGTTGTTAAAATAAAATCTTGAAAAATAAAATAAATACAAGCCACAGTTCCTTAGAAATGGAAGTGAACTCTTCTGATCTCCCTGTGGCTATAAAGGAAAAGTAAGGGAAGGTCATGAGTGTGGGGGGAGGCTGCCATCATTCTCATTTTCATGGTTGATAGTTATTATAACATCTGAGACTGCCTGTGTTAATAGTCTTCATTTTGCTGCTTATAAAATTTATGTATAACCATACACCAGATTTTTTTTTATTATAAATGTGTTTTCTGTTGTGGTGTGTTTGCAGGAAATGTCAAAATATGTTTCATAAATTTTTATGAAGTCCATTGACTATTCTGATCTTCAACCACATGGTCTTTATTTGGAAACCTAAGTTCTTTCCAGGCTGAACACCCACAGCTACAAAATTTCATTGAAGCATTTTAATGTTTTCAGTTAGGATGTGGTCATTTTGCTCTTTCACATTAAATAAATCTTTTAGCTTCCAGCAGTTATTTTTCCTGATACTCCTTGAATTTCTAATAGCTTAATTTTCTTAGTTTGCTGTTCTTCTGCACCATGTTTCCCTGAAAAGGGTACTGTATAACTTGAGCACAATTCAGAAGAACAGAAGGGAGATGTTAAAAATGTATTTTTGGCAATCTTATAGTGTCACTTCATAGTTCCTGGCAAGATTTCCTGGGGGCAACAGGATGAGGCATATCTTATTTTTCACATATCTCTATGAAGAAATCTTCCCTCTCAAACCTCCTCCACATGACACTGCCTTTTCCACTGGAGTCA
The DNA here is from genome assembly GCF_019175285.1 of Sceloporus undulatus. NCBI lineage: Eukaryota > Metazoa > Chordata > Lepidosauria > Squamata > Phrynosomatidae > Sceloporus > Sceloporus undulatus. The sequence goes on from NW_024802936.1 coordinate 3,741,241, forward strand.
GATTAAGTTACATGCAGGATTTGAACATTTAAAAGTTAGCTATATGTAGCTCTTTCTGAAACACTGTAGAAAGTATAGTGACACTGCCACTAATTTTCCACCAGTTTACTAGTTAATATATACTACCGTATTTTCCGACGTATAAGATGACATTTTGACCCTCTAAAATTGGGTCAAAAGTCGGGGGTCATCTTATACGCCGAGTTGAGCCTGGCAGCCCAGCGGCCCGACATGCATGTGCTCGGCCACCAGCTTCTCAGGTCTCCGAAGGCCTGGGAAATCAGCAGCCCTGCGCCGGCTTCTAAGTGGCCTTCGGAGGCCCCTTGAAGCTGGCACGCATGCTCTGGGGGCTGCTGGCTTCTCAGGCCTCCGGAGGCCTGGGAAGCCATCAGCCTCACGCCAGCTTCTAAGGGGCCTTCGGAGGCCCCTTGAAGCCGGCGCATGCGCTCTCGGGGCTGCCGGCCTCTCAGGCCTGCAGAGGCCTGGGAAGCCGGCACACGCATGCTCAGCCACTGGCTTCTCAGGTCTCCACAGGCCTGGGAAGCCAGCAGCCCCACGCCAGCTTCTAAGGGGCCTTCGGAGGCCCCTTGAAGCCGGTGCGTGCGCTCTCGAGGCTGCCGGCTTCTCAGGCCTTCTCAGCCCTGCGTCGGCTTCTAAGGGGCCTTTGGAGGCCCGTTGAAGCCGGCGTGCACGGCCGGCTGCCAGCTTCTGAGGAAGAGGGATAGCCTTATATGATGAGTATATGCTAAACTCTATATTTTTATTTTAGAAAATTGGGGTGGTCTTATACGCCCGGTTGTCTTATACGCCCCAAAATACGGTACATTCCAAGCTGCTTAGCAGTTCAGCCTAAAATTTCAAACAGTCTTGTAGCTAACAAGGCAGGTGCCTTGAAAACACAGGTGAAGATAAGGAAGTTTGATGTAGCAAAATTCAGATTTAAAAAATATTTTATATTTATTTATTTATTTTAATTTTTATCTCGCCTTTCTCCCAAAGTGGGACCCGAGGCGACGAACAACATATATAAAATACAACAATTTAAACTGTGCGATTAAAATTGTATAAATATAAAAAATTACAAATATAAAATTTAAAATATACGAAGTTCAAATTTATTTATTTAATCCAGAGAATAAATTCCAGAGAGAAATTGAGGAGAGGGGATAGAAGAAGAAAAAAAATAAGTAATAAACCCTTATTATTATTAGGAGATAGTTAAATTAGAGGACAGACGCTGGACTGTATAAGAGTCTGTGGGAAAGTTCACATTGGAAAACAAGCCATTATGAAAACTGAACTGTCTCTTAAAGTCAAAGCAAAAGGATAAACAAACTCCCAACCCCCCAGAAAAAAGTAAAATCTACCCCTCCTAAAAGCAAAACTTGGATAAGAAAGGGGGAACAAGGGGACAGAGCTGCTTCTCAAGGTGCAGCTGTGTTTTTATCCACTCACACCCCAAATTCCATGTCTTCTGACTAGACTTTTCCTTATCACTAAAATGCACTATATGGCACAGGGTTTGTACATTGCACTACTTCTCTTTTTACTACTGAGAAAAAGCATCTCTTTGTTTCGGAGCAATAATATTGTTGGGTCTTATCAGGGCACAGAACCACTGAAAGCATGCACATCTCCTTTCTGTTCAATTGACTTGTACCATTCATCTAGTTTTTCCAAGTCTAGTTACCTCATTCAGTAATCCAAAAGATCTAGGTCAAGAAATATCTGCCCTCTTCCAAAGGGAAAGTATCAGTCATCCTACATAGGAACCAGACTAATGTAAATTCATAGTCTTTGTTCCCAGTTCTCCAGAACCCCAAAACAGGATCTGAATTGCAGATGTCAGCAGCCAAGTGTCTTGGAAATTCAAATGTTCTAGCAGCTTCTGAATGTCGTTTTCAATGTTGAATGTCTGTCCATTTATCTTTTGTTTAGTCTGTTTTACGTAGGCAGCAGAAAAGCATTTTTGGCAAGTAATAGCATATATAGAAATGGAGAATGAGTGCAACACAGTTCCATTTAGAAAAAAAGGAGCACCCTCTTTCCTCCTGTAATGGCAGATTTACATCACATTGTTAAAAATGTTTATTCGCAAGTAGTTTCCAGGAGATGAATGTGTTTTGTTTCCTCATAAGTCTAGAATTGCAATTTTGGGTTGGAGAATACAGCTATAGCAAGGTTGATTTCACCCAACCACCTGCTATTATATGAAGTTTCTAATATTAAGTTGGTAAAACGTTGTTTTGACCACACACACACACGAGTAACTTCATGTGAAATAGAACTGAGTGTCCTAATGACCTTGAGCAAGCAGTGAAATATGGCTACTAAAGCTAATAGAGTCTTCAACGGCAGAACACAGATAATTGTTCCAATCTACTCTATGCTACTCAGGTCACATTTGGAGCACAAAATCCAATTCTGGACCTCCTAAAATAACTTTAAAATTTCCGCTCCAACCCAATTGAAATATTACTTCAAAGTACATTGGTACAAAATAATTCAGGGGCTGCTATACAACAAACCACCAGTTTTGCATACTGATGTAGCTTATGCTGAAATGTAGAAACTAATGACTCTCTGACATAGGAAGCACAAGGATCTTGTGCTGATGGTCTGGCAGAAGGGCTGATTCACTTGTCCCTAAAATGTATATTTATAAACAAAAAAATATCAAAACCCTTTTGTCAAGATGCTGTATAAACAATCTTAACTATTTTTGATGTTTATCTCATTGTACTGTCAACTTCCTTGGAGGAGGAAAATGCAAGAAAACAAAACACCTCTTTCAAGTACTTCTTCCAAAAATATCTGAGCGTTTTGGAGGGCATAGACCAGTTTTTCCCAACCTAGTGTCCTCCAGAGCTGAAGCTACAGTTCCCATCGTTCCCAGCTAGCATTGACAACTAGAGAATACTGGACTGAGGAGGATGACATAGAAAATAGTTGAACTCAGTATTGTTAATGTTCCACCAACTTTCTAAAATAGAATTGGGTGAACTTAGTTGGTAGGTAAAGATCACATTTTGTTTGTGCATGTGTATTTTTCAGAGTTGAATTTAAGAGCCATTTTCCAACAAGAATTTAAAAACCCATTTAAACATATTGCTACAAGCTATTATTAAACTATACAGCAGGTAATGCATATAAATAAAGCAGACAATAGTAAACTCACTTTTTCCTGTCCACTTAAGAAACATCTACAACATATCCTTTGAGACTCTCACTAAGGAATGCAATATTTATAGTCTGTAGAATTTCATGTTATGGTTGAAACTGGAGTTGGCTTCTCTGGTTACCTTAGCATGGTGTCCCTGCTGATTTCCCTGGTGCTTTCATACGCAGAACTTATGGGAAACATCTGGCACTGTCTTTTTTATCAGCTTGTTTGGTTGAACATTTGGCCAGCTGCCCTCCATTCATTTTAACAGTGTCACTTACAGCACACTGTTTAAATGATGCTTGAAGTTGCCTGCAAAAAGAAAAGAAAAGATGGACTCGTCAGATGGTTAGGTTGCTCATCAAGATCTCCAATGAATGTATCTACCATTCATTATTACAGGAATTTTCTTACAAAGGAGATCTGAGTCACAGCTTTGATACTGCAGCTTTTTGTCTTATATAGGCACAAGACAGACCGCCAAGAAACTGTGGTCTGCCAGTGCCCATTTTTGCTCCTCAGGGATGGTGCAGCCCCCAGAAGGAAATTCCGGGTTCTTTGTCCGATGCCGCAGTGACGTCGCGAGTATGCCAGTGGTGCACTCATGACGTAAGCAATGCATGGTGCTGTGGGGATGCTGCACAGTGTTTACATCACAATGGTGGTGCCCATGTACATGGAGCACTGCCATTGTTACGCCACGTACTAGGGTTGTGGGGCGTGCAGTCGCTCCACCCCTAGGCAACCCTACTACATGTCCAGGCTAGCGCAAAGCACCAGTCTGGATCAGCCCATAGTAAGGAATGTATAGCACAGTAAAGTACAGTGGACCTTTGTCATACCCTGGGGTTTGGTTCCAAGATCTCCCGTATAAAACAAACTCCGTGTATGCTCAAGTCCCATTAAATATAATGACATAGCAAAATGGTGTCCCTTATAAAAAATGGAAAATCAACGTTTGATATTTGAAATGTATACTTTTTTTGAACATTTTCAAACCTTGTATGCTTGAATCTGTGTATAAAAAAATCCGTGTATAGGGCCAACTGTAGTGTCAGAATTTCTTTTGAGCACTTAATGCAGAGTCTCCAGAGGTTTTTGGACCACCCAAAAGTTTCAACCAGCATAGCTAGAATGATAGAGTTGTGATCTAACAGCACCTTAGGGGAAAGGGACATATCCCAACCCTTATATATTTGTTTTATATGCTGTCTTTCTCCTAGGTTGGGTTCTACACCGGCTTCCATAACAACAAATTAAAAACATCCACAAAATGTTTTAAAACCAGTTTAAAACACCACATGAAAACACTATAAAATTGGTTTAAAATCATACAGAAGTTAAAAACAGAAAAAACATACACCTGTATTAATAACCTACCAACTTAAGCATTAAAAGACTTGCTTAAATAAAGATGTTTTGCTTGCAGGCAAAGGAAAGAAGAGAGGGGCCAGCCTAGGCTTTCACAGAAGGGGGATTTGGAGCAGCCACCAAGACGATTCTCTCTTGTGTCCTCACCAAGTAAACTTGTGATGGTAGTGGGATCAAGAAAAAGCCTCCCCCTGATCATCTTAAAGCTCTGGCAGGCTAATATGGACAAATATGTGGAGGTATAAGGAGTTTAGTGCCACAAGAACAAGATATAGAGTTTGGGGAGAGTGCAAGAGGCTATAGCAACCTGGGAAACTCAGCAAATGTCATTCTCCCAACTTTCTACAACAAGGCGTAAATTCTGAGACTAAGCCGCTGTTCCTGATAAAGGGAGCAATATTAAAATTTATGTACTGTTTACATTTCTTTTGTCTCAATTTAATGTAGGTAATATTGTCTGAAAAGAAAAAAAAGGCTGGATTCTACTGTGATAAGTAACATTTAGTGATTTAGAATGAAACTGCTTCCATGAGGAACGTGCCCAAAGCCCTTTTATTTTGTCATTGATAAGCAGAATAGTTACCTAGCCTCAATTTACCCCACAACATTGTTTAGTCAAACAAGACTGGTAAACTAAACTAAACAGAAAAGTTATTTATATACCCTTATGTCTAAATACCCTAAAGGCACCAGATCTTCTCTGATCTTAGAAGCAGTGTCAGTCCTAGTTAGTATTTGGATATAAGACCGCCAATGAATACCAAGTGCTGTAAGCTATATTTCAGAGGAAGAAACTGGTAAAACAACCTCTGAGTATACTTTGCCCAAGAAAACTCTATGAAATTCATGGAGTTGCCACAAGTCAACAGCTCCATCAGGGCTAGCCTGAAGGAAGAGACTCCTCCCTCCATAACTGTCATCCTCCGGCCTGTGAGGGAGTTGACCAGGCAGGCCCAGCTCCATCAGGGCTAGCTTGAAGAAGAAGAGCCCCTCTCCAGTCCATCTGCCTTGGTCCAGGCCTCAGAGGGAGAGAACAACCACTGGACCTCATCCCCTTTCCCACCACCATTCCCTTCTACTTTTGTGTCGTGTCTTTTAGATTGTAAGCCTGAGGGCAGGGAACCATCTAATTAAAAATAATAATTGTAAGCCGCTCTGAGAGCCATTAGGGCTGAAGGGTGGGTATAAATACCATAAGCAAACAAACAAACAAACAAACTTGAAGACCCATATACACACCTGCTTGGAAATATGTGGAGGACATAGTGAAGTTGAATTTTCGGAATTTTGAATAAATTCGTTTTTGAAAAGTGGCTTGGAAAGTGGAATTATTTTATACTTCTGTTCTACTTGCTGTAATGTATATAAAATATAATAATAAAATTGTAGCGACAATTCATGACACTAATGAAATAAAGCAGATAGGTAATAAATCTGAAATTCTGGAACAGCTACCTGTAGATTGTATTTTTCCACATTGACTGTATTTTCCCCCACTAAAAGTGTCATTCTTCCAACTATTTTTAATGTAACCTTTGTAACAAAAACCCTGTTTTTATAGCATTGTAAAACAAATCATAATTCCAAATGTCAGGCAGTGATTGAAATATTTGGATATTCTCATCTAGCCTCTTTTGAACTTGCTTTTGGGGGATTTTTCCACATCTGTATTTACTTCTGAATACCAGGCAAGGTACCAAATCAAATTTGGTACAGCAAAGACAGGCTAACAAAAATTACACATATTTGGATATTGGGGAATGCAATTTGTTTGGTTTCATTCCCTTACAAATAAATTAAAGAAATCTAGCTTCACACTATACAGCTTGTATGGATATCTGATTAGCTGTGATGGTAGTTTTTATTTTCTGATATGTCTCTTTCCATTTAATGGAAAAAAAGATAGAGGAAAGTATCTTTCAAAGCGAAATGGTAAAAATGAAGAAATTTAACAACCATGTGAAAATGTAGAGGAAATTAATTGTCAAAGAGAACTCCTAGGGGCTAAAAAATGTAATTTACAGGAAAAGTTCCTGTAAGTGGTTTTAGTTGCTAGCTCTTTCAGGAAAAGCAGCTGTGGGTTTTAAGTGCATTAATCAATGAATCCACTTTTAGCTTCATACATTGGATTTAGTTTCGAAAAAGCAAGAATGCATGAGAGCTCCCAAACATGTTATTTTATTGTTTAATTGCCTTATCTCAACATTTTAGGAAGTAACCAGATACCACTGTCTTTTATTTATTTCCCCTTCTCCTCTTCCTATTTTTCTGACCACAGCTAGGGAGTGAAAATGGAATAGACCGCTAGAAACTTTCCATCTAGAAGCAGCTTTTGAGTACTTATGAATCAGACTTGACCTTGGGATATTCTTACTTTCCATTTTTTATCTGCAACTCCATTTATGTTGTGCACATGTTCTTCCATTAGAAGTAATTGCCTGCTGCTGCTGCTGCTGCTGCTGCTGTTATTGCATGCCTTTAAGTTATGAGACTTATGGGGCCCGAACAGACAGGCCAAAATAAAGCTTCTTCGGGTCACTTTGGAGGTATGCTGTTTAAATACTGCATGTGCCCCAAGAGGCTGGAAGCTGCACCAAAGCCACGTTCAGTCCTAAGGACTGGAGCACAGCTTTGGCGAAGCTTCTGGCCTCTTAAGATGCACGTGTCATTTAAACATCATACCTCTAAAGTGACCTGAAGCAGCTTTATTTTGACCTGTCTATTCAGGCCCATGGTGACCCTAAAGTGACCCTATCACAGAGGGTTTTTTAAACAATATTTTTTTTAGAAGGGGTTTACCTTTTCCTTCCTCTGAGGCTAAGGAAGTGTGTCTTGCCCAACACCATCCAGTGGGTTTCCATGGCTGAGCAGAGATTTGGACCTTGGTCTTCAGAGTCATAATCCAGCACTCAGACCACTATGACACATTGGCTCTATTCAGTAGTATTGCTCATTTGTTGTTGTTGTTGTTGTTGTTAAAATGAAATTAACATTAACTCATGGCAACCCTTTCTAACAGAATTGTCTTTTCTAATGAGCCATGCCTTGTCATGATGTGGCCAAACTATGACAGCCTTAGTTTAGTTATCTTGGCTTCCAAGGAGGGTTCAGGCTTGATCTGTTCAAGACCCGCTGGCTTGTCTTTTTGGCTGTTAGTAGTATCCTAAGCACTCTTCTCCAGAACCACATTTCAAATGAGTTGATCTTTTTATCTGTTTTCTTCACTGTCCAGCTCTCACATCCGTACAATGGCTTGGATGATTCTGACTTTAGTGCTCAGTCGTATATCTTTACACTTTAGGATCTCATCATTAATGGCTGCTCTTCCCATTCCTAGTTGTCTTATTTCTTGACTGCAGTCTCCATTCTGATTAATGCTTGATCCAGAGTACAGAGAATCTTTTAACTGTTTCTGTTTCCTCATTGTCTAGGTTGAATTTCTGTAGATCCTATGTGGTCATTATTTTTGTTTTCTTTATGTTCAGCAGGTCTCCCTTTGCACTTTCTTCTTTGACCTTCCTTAGTAATTGTTCCAAGTCTGTGCTGTTTGCATAGTGTCATCTGCATATCTAAGATTGCTGAAGTCCTTCCAGCTATCTTCACTCCCCCTTCTAATTCTAAACATGCTCTTTGTATGATATTTTCTGTATACAAAATGAACAAGTAGGGTGATAAAATGCTCCTCTGGTCTGCTGGAGGCAGCAACCATGTATGACCAATTTTGGTTGGGGTGGATGAAAATGCCCCAGTGCCTCTGCACATCTCTGCTCTTGTTGCCACTCACCTCTGGCCCTTTGGGCCATGTTGGTTTGAGGTGGAAGTGGCTGCATGTGTCTGCCTTCAGTATTGATTATACTGCTGAATAATTCCACTGGTTTTTCTGTAAGCTAATATATTTATATTTGTAATAAGAGTTCAAACTCTAAACTGTATTATATCAGAAGCTTTTTATTCTGTCTATGTACATTTCTCTGTATGTGTGGAATTTTACCTGTTGTTTAATAACATTCAGAATATCTGTGAGCAATATTTCTTATCTTCTGTTATTCATTTGCAACTTAATTCTTGGACATGCAGTTCCATTTGTTGCAGCTGTCCTAAATGCTGAAACAGGCTGATGTTGTTTCATGGCTAGGATCAGCATCTCTCATCCATCCCTAATACCTCTCTTGGGCAGGGACTTTGGTGGCGGGGTGAGAGGTTCAGTTCACTTCCATTCATCTTTATTATGGTCATAGGCCAGCACAAGGGAGAAAGGAGAGAAGGCAGTTTCCCCAAATTCACATGTGAGATGGTCCTCATGTGAAAGAAATCACATCAACATTGTCTTGACTGCATTGTTACCAACTGATTTCTTTCAGAATCCCACTAATTTGAGCTCCAGAAACCTAATGGGAGAAAAAAAAACCTAACAAAACAAACTCTACTAGTGGCAAAGTCCTTTTGCCATGATGCATGGGCACAATGGTTACAGTATTAACACAGTCCAGTCATCATCTTAACTTTCTGCTTCTCTCCATTTTATTCTCACAACAGCCCTGTGAGGAAAGCTAGGCTAAGAGTCAAAGTCAGCAACTGGTCCAAAGTTAGCTTCTTGGCTAAATGGAGAACCTGGCTTTCCCTAGTTTCAGTATTTGGGTCATATTTACTACCGCACTCCACAGATCCAAGGAAGGACTCTCATATGTACATCGTAACTTGTAAACTGTTAATTTGAGGTCCTGCTGCCAGGCCTAGAAAAACAATGGAGCAACTAGAACTAGGGGCTCTTTAGTACATGGAGAGGTCTGGAGCAGAATGTGCCTTTGCTTCCCATACTAGTACTGCTGGACCAACTTTTTGTATCAAAATTTGAACCTTGCTGTCAATGAATTTTTCAGATAATATGTGTTCCATTAAGGCAACATCTGTACATTGAAACATCTGTTTGCACATGCACAGGTGTGTGCGCACACCCTCACCCACAGCCATTTATATAGGTGATTGGTTTTATAAACCAATCACCTTACTTCTGTCTTCCTCCTGATTTATGGAGTGTGTACCAGCTATTATATATTGTTATTTGTTGTTGTTGTTGTTGTGTTCCTTCAAGTGCATTTAAACTTGATTTTAGAAAGAAACAAAGAGAGAGTTTGCACCACATTTGGAACTTTTATACTTGACTGCTGAAATCTGACAATCAATCACAACTACAGTGCAAAATGGAATAATACATACGTTTCTTTTTAGCTGTCAGGTGTTGCTGAAGCCTCCTTTTTAAAAACTGTGACACAATAAGACAACATTTTTAACGGTCTTAAAGCCAAAAAAAAAAAAAATTTAAAAAAATTTAAAAAATGAAAAAGTTATAGTTTGCTTTGTTATCTTCTCCAGCCACCTAATATCTCTGATATCATCAATATTTTTTGTGTTTGTTGAGTTACTGAGTACAAACTGCATGGGATTTAGCTCTTGGTTTCACTAAAGTTGTAGACTTCGCATGTGAAAGTTTTGGTGCTGCTATTAAGCCTTACATTTCATTAATTTAAGTAATTTTTATGCTAGTACAGAAAAGCACTTTCTTTTTGGAACTACTCCAGAGCCTCAACCACCTTCATCTAGTCCTGGAAACATGCCCCCAGCAAGCATGGGAGCAATGGTTATAGCAAATCATGCTTAAGGAATATGGCATGTCTCATACGTTGATGTCCATTTGCCCATTCCTGATGACCCCAAGCGAGCTGTCTTAACCTCTCCAGAGTGCATGTGCAATACATGTGCATTGTACACACATGTGGGCTTTGTTCAGAAGTTCTTACTCTCATGCAGGAACTGAGAGGCAGGTTGGCAGGTGGGTTTTCTTGCAGAGGCATCCATGGCACACACACACACATAGTTTAGGTGGTTTTAAAAGGGGTATTAGAACAGACATTCTGATATTGGCAGTTTACTTAATATATCTTTTTCAAGGCAGAGATCTCTTTTCAAGTAAAATGTATATTAAAGCCAAAATCTAGATGTTCTTGGCCTAGAAAAATATTACCAGACACAACAGATGTGGAAGCATGGAAATACAGATGGTATATTATTCTATGCTGGACTGTTTATTAATCAACAGCAACAACAACTTTATTGTCTTAGGCGGGATACAGACGGGCAGGGGAAGACGTCTTGGAGGTGTATTCTGCTGAATACGGAGCCTCCAGACCGCCCGCCCCGGGGGCGTGGCTCAGGTGTATGGGGCTTCCACATGGGGGGCAGTGAAGACGCCTCACCTGGGGCCGTTTCTGACCCGCAGTTTCCATACCGCCGCCTCGGAGGACGCCGCAAAGAGAGAGGCAGCTTCCTCACGGGTGGCCCAAAATGGGGCTTTTTTTTTCTTTTGCTGGCTGGTGGATGCGCAGCTGCGCAGCTGCGGCGCTCAGCACCGGCGGCAGAAAGCATATGTGCACATTTAAAGCACCCAAGCCCCTTTAAACTTTTCCCCCCGCCCTGGCCAAGAACAAAGGTGGTCTCCTGCCAGCTGGTGATCAGCTGGTGTTGGCATCCTTGTCCGCTTGCACGTTGCCAGTGTCACCAGCATCATGGATGCCTCCTCTCCTTTGGTCCCCGCGCTCTTACTGAATCTGCAATGCACAGCCACAGCTGTCGCCGCTGCCACCGCTGTCCCCCTGCCATCCCCCATCACCTCCCTTGTACATATGTAAATATTTAAAGTTTTAGCGTTTTTTTATTGTTAGGTGAAAATGGCGCAGGAATGTGTGTAGGGGTGCACTTTAAATTCCAAACTTTCCACGATTCTAGCAGCGCATGCGTACATGCAGCTCTAGGGTTAGGGTTAGGGTTACGAGTCTTAAAATGTGCTGCAGCTGTGCTGCAGATTCCACACCTGCATGGCAGCTGACGCTGCAATTAAAGCCTGACTGCAAACTGTGCATGTTCCAGGACCCCGACTCATTATGCGACGCAGCAGACACGGAGCTTTTAAATGGGCAACTTAAAGTAGCAGCGTAGCAATTCTGGCGTACCGGTGCAGCAGCTTACAGACGGAGATGCGCAGCTGCGCACTATATAGAAAAGAAGCGGGGAAAAGCAGCACCTTTTTAATGCCACTTCTTCCCGCTTGGGGCGTGCGGGCGGCGTGTTCATGGCGGCATTCAGGTAAGGGCCGTCTGAAGGCTATACCTTCATGACGTCATGAACACACCCCTTTTTGCCCGTCTGTATCCCGCCTTAGTTATGTAAAATGTTCCATATAAAATGTTTATTACAAATATTAAAATAAAATGAAATAAAAGTTAAACAATTTTATTTTACCCCAAACAATACAACTTAAATTCTTAAGATCTGGAATTCCTTGCACTTAACCACCCTGACAGTTTCTTCATGTAAAGCTTTCTTCCAACAATAAATAAAAAACCTTTGCTGTTTGTTGTTGTGGTTAAGTAGGTTATATTGTGTACCTTCATGTCATTTCCGATTTATGGCGACCCTAAGGTGAACCTATCATGGAATTTTCTTGGCAAGATTTGTTCAGAGGAGGTTTTGCCATTGCCTTCCCCTGAGGCTGTGAACATGTGACTTTCCCAGGGTCACTCAGTGGTTTTCATAGCCAAGCTGGGACTTGAACCCTGGTTTCCAGAGTCATAGTCCAACACTCAAACCACTACTCTATTAACCTAAACCTGGCTCTATAAATCTAGAGATTATAGTAGCTTTGTTTAAAAATCTATAAAATTACTGAATTACAAAAGATCAAATAATGGTAACTCTCCAGTAGAAAATGATGTAAAGGCAATCTAATGCCTTCAGCATCAGATTAATAAACAGTACCTGCACATGTGTTTTAGGACCAGAATGCATAAATCAATTGGTAATCTTATAAATTAGTCTGAAAACAATCATATAAATCAATCGATCTGCTTTTCTACAAGAAATATTTAATATGAAGCTAATATTTAGACATTCAGACTAAAACTAAAATAAATCTCTATGAGTACAAGTCTTCAAGTTCAAAAAGAGTTTCTGTTTTGGGGATCAAAAGAAACACAAATTACTCAGATGAGTGTTCAATATCCATTTCTGATATGATCTAACATAAACTCCTTCCGGATTTAAAAACAACAACAACCTCATCTAAGACCATCACAAAGACTGTAATGTAATCTAGTTCTCAATCTACTGATACAGCCAAGAATGTACTTTGTCAGCCTACGCAGCCACAGTTGGCAGGGTTGGCCCAAAATTCAAGCTCTTATTAGCAACACAAAATTCCTGAAATAATTTCAGTGGCCATTTCCTATGCCAGTCTACTACTAAGTGATGACCTTTCATTTCAGTGCACAATACAAACATTTTTGTATAGATGTGCTCCTCAGTGCTTATGTGGAAAAAAGAGGAAGAACAATCTCATGTCATCTGAATTTACAAGTTTTGGAGGAGGACACTGGAAACCTAAGTACTGCCTTTCTTGAACAGCAGTTTAATATACAGAATGGGCAGAAATGTATCCTTCCAGTATCAAAGAAAACATCTGTCAATCTTTGCTTAAGTAATGTTAGCAAATCACTCCTGCCTTTCCAGGTCATACAATATATATATCCAACTCCTTTCCAGGCAAGCATTCTCTGAAGATGCCAGCCACAGATGCTGGCGAAACATCAGGAAGAAACTCTTCTAGAACATGGACACATAGCCCGAAAAACCCACAAAAAACAATGTTAGCAATAGTTTGGAATAAATAGTGGTGGGTTGTGAAGTTGGGATGAAACAAGTTTTTAGATCATGAAAGATACATTCAAAAGGCATCCCTTTACATAGCAAAATGCACTAGTCTTGGTCTCATTTATAAAACATTTAGGGACCACTGATCGTAAACCTGATACCCTTAGGTGCAATTGAACCTTATTTAAGACTCATTAAATTCCATTAATTTCAATTATTTTTCACTTGGTGGAAACAAAACTCTGTTTGCTTTAGTTTATTTTTATTTAAAACTAAAACACTTTCTAAAACAAAACAACTAAAACAAAACTCCCGTAAAACATAATATGAGAGACTATACAATTGCAGCCTGGATACAGATAGTGAATATTCCAGTGCTAAAGCTGAAAGAAGTATATAGCTTTAAAGAACAGTCATATGAAATTCCATTGTTATAACAGAAGACTGTCAGATAAATAGACTAGGGTTTAGAGAAGGAACATTACTTGCTTATTTTCATATGTTATATGAAGGGGAATATACAAATGTAATCTTTTGATTACATCTGAATTTGGCAGCCAATAACATACAATATAGGTCACCATCATTCAATGTCAAAAATGTACTGAAATCTAGTGATTGGGATGGACCTTGGCCAGCCAGATGATGAGAATCTGAATGGCCTTATGTTAACAGGTATTCTAGGAAAATGTTAATAATTTCTTCTAGTTGTACTATGTCTTTAGTTTCTGTGACATAGCAATATCCTCCCTTGGGGGAAAGAACAGTATAATTGAATGAATGAATGATGGGCTCAGTGAGTATCAATTTGGAACAGGATGCATTAGGGTAAAACAGATTTTTACTGATACTGAACAGAACAACAATGAATTACTATGCAAAGCGCCCTTGAGACTATGTGTAAGAATAGGATTAGAAATGCAAAACTTGTGGGTATGGTGATGAGGTGACAAGTTCAGTTTTAAACATAGTTCACAGAGAGACCTTGTGGCACTGTTGAGACTACCTGAATGAAAGGAATTGGTAGCATGAGCTTTCCTAGACTTCAGTCAACTTCCTCAGATGTATTTCGTGGAATTGAAGCCAGGTACAGACACATATATACCATTGGTGTGTGAGGATGTCAATACAAATTACAAATCCTTTGTGTATGGAAATGAAGTTGCAGATCCATTTCCCAGCAGACAGGGTCATAATCTCCTGTATTCTGGGTTAGCTCCTCCCAATTTGCTCCTGTAGGCAGGGACAATAGAACAAAGACTGGCCCCTATATAGGGAGGAGCTAGCCCCCCTGGGCCTCAGTCTTGTTCCTGCCTACACTCCTAGCAGGACATGTCTCTTCGAGCCAGCAAAGTTTTTCCTTTAGCCGAAAGTGGTTTGAGAGTTTTCCTGGCCTTCCCTTCTTCTCCTCTCTCCTGCCTTTCCCCCCTTCCTTGGTGGTGGCTATGGCAAAGGACCCCAAGATCACGGGTGAAGGGTCATCCTTAGCTCAGGCTTCCCTAGCTCAGGGTCTCCTGGCTCAACAGAGGGAGCTGGCTTCAGAGGGAGAAACTGGTCTTTGTGCGTGGAGATGAAGTGGCAGATCCAGTTTTGCAATGGGACTAGCCTGTGGTGAGGGCAATAGATGAGTGTAGGGCAGCCCCATGAGGATGGGGTCAGATAGTGTTAAAGTGTGTGTAGTGTATCAGGAAACCATTGTCTTTGTTCAATCCATTGCTGAGGGAGTGTAGTCTGTGGATGAATTCCAGTTCTACTTTTTCTCTTCCAAATCTACATTTGTAGTTCTTTTGTTCAGTGACCGCTGTTCTGAGGTCTGAGATGGAATGCCCAGAGAGATTGAAATGTTCTGCCATCGGTTTTTGTGTATTCTCATTTGTGAATTCCCAATTTATCCTCTGGCACAGGGACTGGCCTGTTTGCCCAATGTAGAGTGCTGAAGGGCATTGCTGACACAGTATAGCATAGATCACATTGGAGGATGACCACATGAAAGCCCCCTAATATTAGGTCTTGTGATGACATTTCCTGGATAAATGTGTGGGCAGAGTTGGCATCTCGGTTTGTGGCAAGGCGTAGTACCTGTGTTACCATCTGTGTTGTGTGTCATCCTGTAGATGAGTATCTGTTTGAGGTTTAGAGGCTGTCTATAAGCAAGTAAAGGTCTGCCACCAAGGGCCTTTGAAAGAGTGGCATTATTGTCCAGAATAGGTTGTAGTTCATTGATGATGTGCCTGAGTGGTCCCAGTTGGGAGATGTATGTGACCACTAGTGGGATTCTGTCATTTTCCCTCTTTGTTTTGTTCTGTAATAGATCAGTACATGTGTTGCCTTGTTTATTTGTGTTTTTTTCCCACTTCATGTGGTGGGTACTGTAGTTTGAGGAATGCTTCTTGTAATTCCTTGAGTTTGGCATCCCTGTCTTGTGGGTCTGAGCAGATGCAACTGTATCAGAGGGATTGGCTGTAGATTATGGATCTAGTGGTGTGTTCAGGGTGGAAGCTGAAGGCATGTAAGTACGTGTAGAGGTCTGTGGGTTTGCGATGTAGTCCAGACTAGCATACCCATATTAAATATTTGAATCTTACAACAGTGAATTAAATATAAAATGTTTTTATCCTATATATATTTCCCATTTGTAGAATCTTAGTATGTAGTTTAATACATACAGAAATTATACAATGAAGTGGACTAATTTAAGGTTTGTTGTCCACAACAAACAAATTCAGCATCTTTATCAACAATGTTCATACTGTCCTAAATTTGCAAGTCCTTTCTAAGTCCTTACCAATGCTATGGCAAAAGTCTGATCATTCTTTTTACAAGTACATTCATTTAAGATGTAGGTAGGATAATAATAACAACAACAACAACAACAATACTTTATTTATATAGCGCTATAGATTTGCCCAGCTGTACATACAACAACAACAACAACACTTTATTTATATAGTGCTGTAGATTTGCACAGCTCTGTACATACTATCCATCTATCATTTCATAACATCTCCTTGGTCATTATCTCAGTTTATTAATCCAGTTAATCCTGTGCAAACAACTATAATTCTGCATACAATCAATGCATGGTGATGAAACTGAAATTGCTGTGGCAAACTCTGTCCCACTCTCCATACGTTGGTCCTATCTGGCCTGCCAAGCCCACAAGCAGTATGTGCAGAGGCTCTGTTCACAACATCCATACTTGCAAAACAACAGGGCACAAATCTTATAGGGAAGATACTGCATGGATGACTATGCAGTTGAGAGCAGGACCAAAGATTTAACCCATTTTCCCTGCTCAATTATTTTCATACTTCAGGGCTGTTGCTTGCTTGCATTTATTTATTTTAAAAACCCTAAATGTTAAATATTTGCTAGAATCAAAAATTCTACCAAGATATTGTGTGTGCTAACCCAAAAACCATTGTATATGTTCATGAGACTCCCCCTCCCCTCATTTTTTAAAAAAAGCATAATAAAGTAGCTATTCTTTGTTTTGGATCTCACTCAAAAACTGTTTCTTTACAAAAGGAAATTTTATCACATGCTAACCTTGGACACAACATTCCAAATGAAACAATGAAACAACACAGATCTTCCTTCCTTTTTCTGACTGCATCACTGGAACCACTGGCTAATAAAGGAATATAGAGAGAGGGAAACCTTTCTGGTGTATTTCTCACAACACCTTGCATCTGGATTTCTCTCCATCTGTATGCTTGATTTGAAGAGGAAATTGATGTGATGAAGTGAAGCTTGAGGTAAAACAGAAAATAATGACAAAAGCATCTTCATAAATATCGACAAGGAAATTGTTTTACAGATAGCAAAGAAAGATGCAAAATCTCATACCAATTAAAGTTGCTATTATGTAGTCAGTCAAGTTTACTGTATAGTGATTGAACTGCTCTTCACCTTTGCTGAATCAGAACTATAGACAGGTAGCAGAAGACCCAATTTACAGAATTTGGCAATGTTTGTTCTTTAAAGTGACCACTGACTGGTCAGACACTTAGGAAATATTTTGTGAGTACTTTTGACACTACTGTCTCTTTATTAGTTTTTTATCTTTCACATACATAATGATTTTATAAGTTTCTCATTACAAAGTTTTTATGAGTATATGCTTTTTCATACCTGCTGATTTAAGCCCTATATTTTAGAGGCAAAGGTTAAAAGGGAAAGCTTTCTTTTTTAAAAAAGAGTCTTTTACAACTGTGTCTTCTGCATGGTGTTGGTTGGGTGGGAACAAACAACAATTTAGGTTATATAGCTACAGGATGATTAGTAAGTGAAGAATGGATTTCTTTTGTATTAGTTTTAGGGAGAATTATTACAACAATGAAAACAAAGGGGTTTGAAAACTGGGCTGTTTCTCTCCTCTTTTTAAAAAGCAGCAGTCCTCCTTTCTTTTATGATGCATCTGGCACTTTTTCAAAAAAGGAACAAAGAAAATCATTATTTAGTTGAGAATAGTTAACAAGCAACTGGTAACTAGTAACTAAAATAAGTTACAGCTTTGCAGGGTTGTTGCTGAACATTCATATGCAATATCATCCTCAGCGTGTTTTGTAATCTTGTCATCAGTCAATTTGGCTTCATAAGATATAATTAAACCAATGACAATTAAATGTAGTACATATGTTTATGACTGCTCTGTATTTTTATTGCATTTTAAAACTACTGAATAACTTAAGTTTTTTGGACTGGGTACAAATTAAAAACATAAAGTGCAATAAACAATGACAGCTAAATGTAAAAGATAAAAGCAGGATAAAAACGAATAAATCTATAAATCTGCCTAACTTGCATGTAGGTAGATTTAAGTAAGGGGTTTTTGTTGTAGTTATTTAGAAGTCCAAGGTGGTACCAGTCAAAATGACTAAAATATAGCAATTAAAAAAAAAAAAGACGGGAGGTAAACATATTTTCATGCAGAATCTAAGTATAAAAGGAAGAAGAAAATCAGAGCACTTCAAAATAAAGGTTTATGACCTAGAATTTGACAAACTGGACCCCACTGTATATATATCATTTACATATGAACCCATGGTATAGATTACTCAGTATGGCTGGTTAACAAAATATCTGTTTTTCATCATGCTGTGGATCTTGTATTATACTTCAGGTTTTGTTGTTTTGTTTTAAAATGACTGAAATAAGGCAGACTTGCATGAAGAAGCAATCTCCCCCCCCCTCCCCCCAGCTTTTAAAAACAGTTATTTGGTTCAGTTTCAGCAAAATAATTTGTTAAAAGGAAATCATCTGTTGAAAGCTCTGTGTCAAGAGTGAATGCAACACATGATACTCTCAGAAGTACAGAAAAATACTCTTAAACGGTATCAACTGATTAGTGAAAATAGTCAATGGTGAGTGTCTCAACTCACTGGGGGATGGAAGGGAAGGCACTCTAATTCCATGCTGTATTCTTCCATGCTGTGTTTCTTTCTCCGTGGTTCCTCCACCATTATTTTCACATTATGTATCTGTGGCTTCACTATAGAAAATAATAATTTAAAGTCATTACCACAAAATGCCACCCATGCAACAAACATCAGGCATATTAGTCACTAAGCTTGGGACAGGGATCAGAAGAAGCAGAACCAAATCATTCAGGACAAATAACATAAAATCAACAGGCAAGGATACTAACATGATTAAAACTGGACTACAGATAGTGAACATATGTAACTGGATCTTACTTATTTTATGTGATTAAAATTTAAAAGTGCTTAAAATGCAGTCGTATTAAAATGAAGTCGACTTTACCCTTGGTACTATAGATGTCATGTTGGTTTTAATGAAAATGTGAATTATTGAAGGATAAAGGGAAGGCAATTGCAAACCTCCCCTGAATGAATCTTGCCATGTTAGGTTTGCCTTAGAATCATAGAATCGTAGAGTTGGAAGAGACCACAAGGGCCATCCAGTCCAACCCCCTGCCATGCAGGAAATCTCAATCGAAGCACCCCCAACAGATGTGCATCCAGCCTCTGTTTAAAGACCTCCAAAGAAGGAGATCCCACCAACTCTGAGGGAGTGTGTTCCACTGTCAAACAGCCCTTACTGTCAGGAAGTTCCTCCTAATGTTGAGGTGGAATCTCTTTCCTGCAGCTTGCATCCATTCTTCTGGGTCCTGTTCTCTAGAGAAGCAGAAAACAAGCTTGCTCCCTCCTCAATATGACATCCCTTCAAATAATTAAACAGGGCTATCATATCACCTCTTAACTTTCTTTTCTCCAGGCTGAAGGAGCTCCTCATGGTTTCCGGACCCTTCACCTTGGGATAACCTTAAGTCAGAAATAACTTGAAGGCACACAACAGTATCAAACAACAGTATTTGAATTAATCTTTTCTAAATTTAGGGCCACAGTTTTTACTTTTTTTTACACAGAATATTATTTTGCTTTGAAATCATCTTTTTTTCAATCAGTGGGAACAGCTAAAAAAGAATCTGACCCTTGTATTAGTTATATATTTGTCCCAACTAAGGAAGATAAATATATGTGAATGGAATTCAGATACTGTATGTAAGCATGATGGCCATGTGGCCATTTCACAAGTTGAACTTTTAGAAAGATCTTGACATGTTTAAGTGCCCTTGTGACTGCCTTTATATGTTGGGATTATGGTTTCCTGTGTCTTGGAAACTGTATAAAAATGGCTTAAACCCAGGAGAAGATATGCCAGAGCATTCATGAGTCAAGGTTTCAATGACAAATCCCTACCCCAAAATTTGATGCATCACGAATTCTTTATGTAAAGAATGTGGTATGAAACAGCTCTATACAGTCATTTTTGAATCAAGTTGCCCATCCATGTCTTGCTATTGCTTATAAAAATTCAAGAGCATTTATCTATATTTTCAAATCTGAATGCTTGAATGTACTATACTTTGCAAATTCTATGAAAATGAAATGTCTTCCTTAGGATGCAATATGTGTGTGTGTGTGTGTGTGTGTGTGTGTGTGTGTGTGTGTGTTGCTAGGATTAGTGAAATCTCAAAAATGTTAACCTTTTTAGAAAGAAAAGAATGCTTCAGTATATTACCGATATATATAACCTTTGCTTTTATGGGTCTTATAGCTGGAATAGAACTTGAAATGTTTGGAAAAACTTTCTATAAGTAAACCGCAGTTATTCATAAAATATACAACAATTGCCTACTAAAGCTAAATGCTTTAGTTCTTGACACAAGAACAAAGCAAGCCATGGTTTCTATAGAGTCTTGCTTGCAAATCTGATGGTAAGTGAATCCAAATATTTGCCTGGCTTGCCAGAGGCCTTCTTATCTATAGACAACTTTAGTTTCAAGTAAAAGAACAATAGCAAATGATAATTTATAAATTGCAGTATCAAGTTCACAGACTTGAAATTACAAATCAAATGTAAACCACAGAGACAAAAAATGATTCTATAAAAGTATTTGCTATATATTCAGTTATAGAAGCAGAAGTGCTCATCACTTTTTAGCTTTCAACCTGAAGAAAAGCCAAGTTTGTTTCCTCTTAACAAGTGAAGACTAAATCAACCAGTTCATGGGACTACACAGTTAAAATTTGCAAAAACCTGGAAACTAATGGGGAACCTATGCCCTTTTAGATGTTGGACTCTGACTCTCATCAGACCTAGTCCAAATAGCTAATATCAGGCATGATGGAAGATGTAGTCCAACAATATTTGGAGGGCCAGTTTCCCTAACTCAGCTTTAGAAAAACTGAATGCTTGTCTCATGAATACAACTTGCATGTGGGGTTTTTAAGTGGATAAATTAATATTAAGCACCCACATAAAAAATGGATGTTACACTTTGTAACAGAGCAACTGAGATGAAATAAGTATGAATTCTTTAATATTAATTTATTTACTAAAAAAACCCACATGCAAGTTGTATTCATGAGACAAGCATTCAATTTTTCTAGAGCTGGGTTAGGGAAACTGTGGCACTCCAGATATTGTTGGACTGCATCTTCCATCACGCCTTCAAGCACTTAATTGCTTTGGTTAGTAAAGTGTTAAAATTAATTCCTGCTAGTACTGTATGTAGAGAGATCTTGTAGCATCTTTGAGACTAACTGAAAGAAAGAAGTTGGCAGTTAGTCTCAAAGATGCTACATCTCTACATGCTGATTCCACAGACTTAACACAGCTATATCTTTTAATAACTGCTAGGTAAAGGACATCCGATAAAACTATTGATTGCTGGTTTTGAACCATTAACTGTTCTGTGTTTTGATAGACTGGTTTTTAAGGGTACTATGTTGTGTAATCCATAACTTCTTTTGTTTTTTATGCTGTGTATTTTTATGCATGTTTAATATGGAAAATAAGCAGAATTGTAGCCATGTGATGCAAACCTATGCATAAACATAGTTCCATTGTGTTCAGAGTACATCCCTCTCTTGATTGCATCCTTGCAGCATGATGTTATCGTTGTCTAGGTTCACAAACTGTGGGATGGGGCTCCTCGGGGTGTGTGTGCAACAGTTGCATAAGGGGGGGGCATAAGACTTAGAGGCCCTTATCCCCCTACCCCTACCCTCTCCTTCACTTTCCATACTGTATCTGTCCTGTGGAAAAGAGAAAGGTGAAGGTACTTGGCCTCTGCCTGGAGGAGGAGGGGGAGGGGGGAAGTTCACTGGATTATGGCTTCTGGTGGGACCCATTCTTCTTCCCCCACCAATCTCATCAATCCCCTTATTCTTGGGATAAGACACTGCTACAGCCTCAACCAGCACTCCTATTTGACTAGGTGCACATAGGCTGAAGGAGAGGCAGCAGCCACGATGGCACCTAGTTGTGGTGAAGGAAGGTGGTGCCTCTTGTTAGTCATAACTAGGGTTGCCATAAGGCAGGACCTCCAAACTGGGACAAATGTAGGACAAATGTAGGGCAACATTTTCAAATGTAGGACATGTTTTTAAAAATGGAGGACACATGAAAAAATTGATAATTTTTTAAAAATTTTAATATAAATGCATGTTTCTTAGGCATGCTCAAAATGGAGGACATTTTGGCATTATTCCTAGACAGAAGGCTGAAATGTACTTCTCTTTCTGGCAAACACCCCCCCCCCCCAATTCTACAAGAACATTTCCCACTTCCAAGCAGGCATAGCATTTGCAAGATCACAGGCAGACCCTTGTGCCATTGCAAACTACATTTCCCACTCCCAAGCAGCCATAGCATTTGCAAGATCACAGGCAGACTCTTGTGCCACTGCAAACTACATTTCCCACTCCCAAGCAGCCATAGCATTTGCAAGATCACAGGCAGACCCTTGTGCCACTGCAAACTACATTTCCCACTCCCAAGCCTTCTTAGCAATTCCCCCCTTCCTCCTTTTCCTTGCCCCCTCCAACCCCCCCAACCCCCTCACCCCCTCTTTTTCCCAGGTATGTCTCAACTTAGGAGGGATTTATGGGACAGATCCAAAGCCTTTTTTCTATTCTAATGGGGGCAAAGCCTTGAGAAGCCCTGGACCCCTGAGAAGAAGAGGAGGGGGGCTTAGAGAGAGGAAGAAAGAGAAAAAGAAGATGAGGAGGGGGGAGAAAGGAAGAAAAAGGAGAGGAGGAAGAGGAGGAGAAGAAAAAAAACGGAACAATAATAAGAAGAGAAGGAGGGGAAAGAGAAAGAGGAAGAACAAAAAGCAACTTGCCTGCAAAGCCCTCTCCGCTTGGAAATTTGGAGCATGCCCAAATAAGGAAGCAGAGGGCTGGCCAATAGAGGCAGGGCAGTGCAGCAGACCCCGCCCCTGCTGGTTTCAGTCCTCCTACTGCTGCTCCAAGCATGTTTCATAGGCAGCACTCTATAGAAGGCAGGCAGCAGCCCTGGGAGCTCAGAGTTGGGCAGCCACCCGGGGGCGGGGGCGGGGTCGGGACGGGACCGGGCACGCCCCCAGGGGGCGGGAAAGTCCCGCCCACCACCGTGAAATGGCAACCCTAGTCATAACCCTAACCCTTGCTTTTATTTGTTGAGTAAAAATTTTGAGAACTACACTATTGGGGCTTACTCCCAAATAGATGAATACCAGATCTGGGACATTTCCCCGTCAAAGTGGACTTTATACTGGATTAGGCATATATAGGATTGTAGGGTTAATGACTGATTCTTTTCATCATGTTGACTTGCTTTGGGAGGTTGTTTCCCCCCCCCCCCCCCCCCCTGATGTGTGTGAAACAGTCTGACCCTGCTGTCTAAAGGTTACCAGTGTTCAAAGAATACTGCAGATGCTCCAGTACTACAGTGGGTCTTGATATCCACAGGGGCTTGGTTCCAAGACCCCATGCAGATACCAAAATCTGTGGATATTGAAATCCCATTAAATACAATGGATAGTAAAATGTTGCCCCTTATATAAATATAACATGGCAAAATTAAGCTTATGCTTTTTGGAATTTATATATTTTTTGAATATTTTCAAGCCGTGGAAGCTTGAATCTGTGGATAAATAATTTGTGTATATAGAGGGCTGACTGTACTACCAGTGTTTGGCAGTTATTGTTGTTGGTATATGCCTTCATATTGACTCGGTTTAACACAATTCTGTTTTCTTGACAAAATGTATTTAGAGGAGGTTTTCCACTGTCTCCCTCTTAGGCTAAAAGAGAGTATCCTACCTAAGAGCAGGAATTCCAAAAGTGATCTCCAGGAGTTCTAGTCCAGCACTGAATCCCTTATGTTAGACTGGCCCTTGGGATTTTTGTTGTTGTGATCCTTCAAGATGTATAGCTACCCTAAGGGGAGCCTATCACAGGGGTTTCTTTGCAAGATTTGTTCAGAGGAGGATTGTCTTTGCCTTCGTCTGAGTCATTATTGCCTTGCAAATTGCAATGTACGTCTAAAGCTGTAAGGATTCTTACATTGGCGGGGTACAGACTGCTCAAAAGGGCGGTCTGCCCGCCCCTTGTTTTGCTGCACGAGGAAGCTGCAGTGAACAAACTGCGCAGCTTCCTTGTGCAGCAAAAAGAGTTCTTTTTGTGGTGCGATTGTGATGCCACAGTGAGCCAATGGCGCACTCACGACATCACAATAGTGTCGCGACGAGCGGATGCTAAGTGTCCGTTGCGTCAAAATGGCAGTGCCCATCTGTACAGGACACCGCCATTTCGACGCACTCATCATGGGCGAGAGGTGTCTGGAAGTGCTGCCCCTCGCATGTGACGACAGCACCCCATTGCACCCATCTGTCCCGGGCAGATTCTTGTATTGGCTGTCTCATAGGCTTATTTATTCATGTATATGATGTTCTGATGTGGGTATCCCAGTATATTGTTCGTTTAATATAGGGATGAAGATATTGATCCCTTTCTACTTGGTACAAATTACATCTGAACAAAATGTGTGCTAGATCCTCAATTTCATGATCCCCACAAATACAAATTCATTCGTTATAAGGGATACCATGGAATCTTCCATGTCTTACCATGGTATCAAGTTGGTCGAATCTTGCTCGGGTAAATGCCTCTCTGAGATGTTTAGGGATCTGTATTTTTAGATAAGATGGCATTTGAAAGGACCGTTTGTATTGGCTCAACCATTTTAAATTGCCAACCCTACTGAGTGTGGCTATGTCTTCTTGAGCCGCAATGTCCAAAATTCTCTGTCTTGCACCCTTTCTTGCTTGATCATTCATAGTACAAGCTACAGGGAGGCCACAACTCTTTATAAAGTTTAACAGTTGCCTGGACCATGAGGATTGCAATTGAGAGTGTAACTGTTCTAATAAGCATAATCTAGAGAGTCTGTTTGGCTCCATTTCATTAATTTTACACCAGTAATTGAACACTCTGATTTTAGCTTGAGAGCAGATAGAATAAATTTCTAATTCCCCTCTTACAGCAGCTGCTGAGGTCCTTTTATCTACTCCTAGGATACTTCTCAGATGTTGAGACTGGGCTAGTTCTGCTACTGCGGTGGAATTTAGACCCCATACTTCTACTGCATATAAAAACATAGGTGTAACCTTAGCTTTGTATACATTAATTATTGGGGCTAAGGACCCTGGGTACTTGTTGACTTTTAGTTTAAGAATGAGATTCATACGTGCTTTTGTTCTAAGTGAGCTTTTATGGTGATGGCATGACCAGGATCCATTCTCATTGAATGTTACACCAAGATAAGAAAAGGACTTTACTTGTTCAATTGGTTCACCCTCTAATTGCCTAGTGCACTATATTTACATTTTATATATAGCTGTGTGATACTGCTTTTTATTATGTTACTAGTATTGTGAAACGGCCCTTGGGCTACTCAATAAATTGTATTTGTATTTGTATTCATGTATATGTGCCTTCAAGTCCCCTGTATTCATAGGATTTCCTTAGGTAAGGAATACTCAGAGGTGGTTTTGCCTATTTCTTCCTCTGAAATACAGCTCCCAGACTATTTGAAAAACCGTATGTATCTATATAAACCTGCCAAGCTCTAAGATCTGCAGAGGGGGGCTTTTTCTCAATATCACCACTAATCACAAGCACATCTGGTGAGGGCATGAGAAAGAGCCTTCTCTATGGCTGTTCCTGGGCTGTGGAACTCCCTTCCATGAGAGGTCTGTTTGAACCTCTCCCTGCTGTCTTTCTGCTAGCAGCTAAAGGCCTTTTTATTTACTGGAACTTTTGGTTTTAATATAATGTGGAAGACCAAGCTTTTAACATTGGGTGTTGTTTCTGTTTCATTGTTTTATATGCATTTCTTTTTAAAAAACTTATTTTACCTGCATTTTTAACAAGAGTATTTTAAAATAGAAATTTGATTTAATTGTTTTACTGGGCATCAGCCACTGCGATCGATAGGGATCTATTCACTTGTTAGTCAGGAAGTAGCTAAGTGGTGTTCCCAACTCTCTTCCTGGAGCAATCTTTGGTACAAAGAGAGATTGGTCAAGGAGGGTGAGACCATCAGTTGGTTGCTTACCGATTGACTGGGGAACATGCCTCTATCGATCACAATGGTTACTACCTGGTAAGTGTAGGTGGGGAGGAGTCACTTTGTAAGCTATGTAACTATAGTGGTTGCACATTTGTAAGTGCCCAAGTGAATTCCAGCCAAGGTTTCCTCTTGACTGGTAACTGACAAACTAATTGACTGTGCTTGGAAGTTTGTCACTGTCTTTTGGATCAGAGAGTGCAATTTATTTTCTTTCTTGAGTAATTGAGGAGGAGCCATAGAAAGGGATTTGGCTTGCACGTGGCCCATGGACTTTGCCCATCTTGCTTCTTTAAAACCAACCTTAAAGTCTAATAAATCTAGAAAATTACCATAGTTACCCCTCCTCCAATAGTTATTAAGGTTGGCTAACAACCACTCATTCAAATACTGTGTTCAAGAAAGTAATGTGTGCAACCAGCCTAAAATTATCCATGTCTACACAACCCAGGTTGTTTTCTTTTTCTTTTTCCGGGAGCAACCCAACTACTGCCTCTTTTAAAGGAGGAATTTACAACTTCCAAGACCAATTAGACTGTTAGAACATTATTGCAACAGGGGCCAGCTAGGAACAATGAAAGCGTTCATACATGTAGTGTCAAGCCTAGTTTGGCATACCCTTATTCAGATTTGTAAATATATGGCCTAACAGCATGGAATTCGGACACTTACTGTGTCCAACAAATTCTAGTTGACTCTGCTTCATGGTCCCAACCACCACATCCACCAGCCAAACTTCTGGTTACAGCACTTGTACCTTCCTTCTGGAGATCAGAGAACAACAACAGTCCTACTAAAAGAATTTAGTCCACTGCAAAGGCTTACCTGGAAATCAAAACTGCTGTAATTATTCCCCTTTCTTTCCTTGCCAAACCATTTTGGAAAGGAAGGAAACAACCAGTAATAGGCGCAGTTGTCCGCCCTGGGGACTTCAGCCCCTGCTAAACTGAATAAAAGGAATGTTCCCCTTCAGTGGTCTACTTCCAAATGTTATTTGGAAAGAATTTTCATTGGATCAGGCAACAGTTCATGAGTTTTTAAGGAACTCTTTCACATTTTGATCATCAGCACTGCAGACTGTTTTAAAAACCTTGTCTACAATTATGATGATTAATGTGACTGTCACTGCAATTAGGCCAAGTGTGTTGCCAGCAACCCCATCTGTAACATGATAGCTTATCAAGTTTTTAGCTTTTCCCTTCTTTGATCCACCTCTCTTGAGCATTTTCTCTAAGCTACACTCAGTAATCTTTTCTTGGAAAAATTAAGGAAGCATTGGGTTATCATTTTGTAACTTTCCTGTATGTAAATAAAATGCCTGCTTCATTGAAAACTGTTGTGTAAACCAGTATACATTAGTGCTGTTTTGTTTAATGGAATATTGAAAGTGGCTAGGGGCTTTTCTGGACTAGAAATGATCAAAATGCCTTCAAGTTAACCGTTTTGGCTAAAGCAGGCTCCTTCCAGCATCAAATGCAATGCCAATAAACCCATATGATTCAGACCATGGCCTGCTCCAAATATAGAGCATGGAGACATGGTGCATCACATTGAGTTTTAGCTGTTAATATTGAAATAAATAGTTAGCTGTTCTCAAGACAATGATAGTACAGTACTATGAAAAAGTCTTAGAAATTATACTTCTGAATACAGGATGTACTAATGGGTTGATTCCATGGGTATAATTATGGAAAAATAACATCCCTTCTTCCCAACTTTAGAAGTAAGGAGGATATGATGAGTTTCCTGGATACTATCTTATTTAATATATGTGCATTCAACTGTGGATTCAGGTAGCTCTTAAGAATCATAACTGAGTATCCTTGTTCTCTCAGTCTTCGGAATCGCGTCCCTCGCTTATGAGCGAGAGATGAATGGAGGGAGAATGAATGGGAGTATGCCCATGTGCCCATGCCTATATTCAAGACATTGTGGCTTGAATATATGCGAAACTCCATTTTCACAAGGGGGTCCGGAATGGATCCCCCGTGAAAAAGGAGGGGCGGCTGTATATATAATTATTTCCATATAGCTAATATTTCAATCTTATAATATATATAATAGTTTATAGCTATATTGTTAACTACTGAACATATTTATATGCCTGAATATGTTCTGGAACTCCAAGTGTTATGTTAAAATATATTCTGGAATAAAGAATGTACCACTTACTGGGAATCAGAATTGCCAAGAAAAAAAGTTAATAGAAATAGAAATAAAATACAGATAAGTAAAGATGCACACAGGCATTGAGACAATTAAAACAAAATCGTCAGACGGTAAGATCCAGAGAATAAATAGTAAGGCCCAGTATTACTTATGCTGCAGTGACACTGCTGCAAGTACTGTATAACTAGATATGAAACATTGTTTGAAAAGTATTGTAAAGAAGAAAACAATTAATGAGAGACACTTGAACAACAACAAAGGTCTGTATTATTTACTCCCAGGAGCAACAATATTTTGAATATTACAATGGATTTTATAATAAGATGCTGCACCTAGTAAAACGAGAGAAGAGATAAGAATGGTCAGTGCATTGTGTTGCATCAAGATTAGGCATGTGCAGCTGAAGCAAATTCCTCTCTCCTCAGTAAACTAATCCCTCCAGCCCACTCACTGTGCACAGAGGGTTGGGAAGCCCTGTGGAATGGGGTTGGAGATATGGTATTGGAGAAAGTGATGGATCACTGAAAATCATGCAGATGCAATTTCCAAGACAGCAAATGGAAAATCCTGCTTTCAATCCATTAATTAAGTCACATTGATTTGGTTATTCTTCTATTTAGTATTATAGCTGTGAAATTCCTTATGAGTAGGAAGCTTATGACACTTGATTCTTAGAAGAAATTGTGTTTTCAGACAGCTGAATAACTCAATGAAAAATTAAGAAGGATTGTCAGCTCTGGTGGTGAACTATACTATTTGAAGACTTTAAACTGGCAATGCTAAGAACAAAAGTGGTTTAAAAAATTGGGTGTACTAGGACAGTTGCACAATGAAATGGATGTTACTGTGGACAGAAAGAAAGAAAGAAAGAAAGAAAGAAAGAGGAGTAATCAGCTGCAGGGACAGCTGTCAAGATGATGGGTAAGCCACTGTAAGCAAAACTTGAGTAGCAGAATGAAAGGAGAAATATATGTATGGTATGCTTAGAATCCAGCATATGTTTTATAGATCGGGGGGGGGGGGGATAGTATGGAATTGCAAAGAATAACTACAAGTACAATAAACAGTTCCTTTAAAAAGTAGTGGATTTGTTGTTGAAATAAAAATAACAAGGTTTCTTAGTCATATTATCAAATAGTTTATTTTAGAACAAGAGCACAACAGGAGAAATTAGATACCTGTTTGAGCTATTAATTCAGAGTTCAGACATATCTGTATTGAGAATAGTATTGAAGTATGATATTGGGTGCTCAGAAAGGAATTCACTAAGCTCAGACCACTCCTCAAGTTTATTAGAAATTTTGGGACTGTTCCTTATTAGCTTATCTAGTCGTAGGTCCTTCATGATCCCTGCCACTTCAATCTGTTTCATCAACAATGGGAAGAAGTACTGCCTTTTTGCTAATGTTACTCTTCAATGCAATTTATGATAAAAATATAATAGTAAAAAATATAAATAGTACAATTCATTCAGATCAAAGTACCTATCAAAATCCTATGGTCTGGAGAAATCTAAAATTCAGAACTTAAAATTATATTTTTAAAATTGTTTTTTTAAAAAAAAAAATTACAAGTGCGGGGACAGTGTGGTTCATGGATATTTTTGTGTTCCCAGACTTCCCAACCCCCTCCCTTTTAACTGAAACAAATTGGTTTTAGGAGGTTATGTTAGGCCAGTTGACCCATATTTTGAACACTCTGGGCTATTTTGGGCCTGGGAGAGGCCTTTATCTATTAAGGTAGTAAATTGGAAGTTGAATGTAACAACATGATTGTAGAACAAAGAGCTCTGTCAAGCCCGGAGAGGCAAAATTGTGCCCCACAGGGAGTGTATGGGGTATTTGGAGTTAAAAGAACTTGAAACATTTTTAAAATTTAAGAGGACACAAGGGTGTGTGAGGCCCTCTTAGATATTTCAGGGAGCAATACATCTCCTCCATCCCTGGCCTTGGGGCACTAGGGTTGACAGGTGTCCCTTATAAGGGAAGTTCCTTAGTTAAGGGTCAGACAGCTTGTCCATTACAGGACTGACAGATGGCTTTCATTATAAGGATCCCCCCTATTTGACGTTTGGAAAGCATTTTCTTTTGCATAGACTGAAAAAGATGCCAAAAATTCCTGTATTTGGAGTAGTGGAGATGTGTGTATTATATATGGTGTTACCAGGTTTTCAAAACAGCAATAAGGGACAATTAAAATTCTCGACTTCAGGGTTGACATTCAGGAAGTAGTATCAAATTGTATGGCACACATATTTCTGTCTTTATGAAGGGCCTACACACACACACAAAATGCAGGATCCCCCACATGTCCTCCAACTATCCTATTAGGGCTGAAGGGCAGGGTATAAATACCTCATTTAAATAAATAAATAAATAAATATTGCTTTAAAAATGTTTCAGTGTCTCTCCTCTTCCCATTTCTCCCCTTAGACCTGTGCTAACTTGACTTGCTGAAAATTGAGTTCAGACTTTAAAATTAGTTTGCACTCAATTAATTTAGTGGACTGGAGAAGAGAGTGCAGAAAGTATTTTGTCCTTTCCTGTAGACTTCAGCAAAAGCAAACTGCAAAAGCAGCCTCTCTTCTCTAGCCCAATATCTTTTGCCATCTTGCACACTGATGTTGCCTCACCACATGTGTATCTGTTTTCATCTGTGAAATGTTGGTATGTATTTAGCATCTCATTCAGTCTGTATATAAGAAAAAGCTTTCCAAACCTTAAATAGCGAATATCCCTTATAATAAGGGACAGCTGCCAGTGTTATAAGGGACAAGCTTTCTAGCTCACAAATGAGGGACATCTCTTATAAGTGACACCGAGCAACACTTATCATGTAATTCATGAATGAATGTGGACAATTTGTTAATTTTACAGAAAAATTCATGGCTAAGTTAACTAAAATCAATACTTTCATTTGGAATTAAGAAAGAATACAAACATGTAAATAGCTGCCTCCTGTTTGTTAACCTTGCTTGTGATGAACATCAACTTTCCATTATTGCTCTTTTGAAAACCTGTCTGCATTATGGAACTTCCATATCATAAGTATATTATGTGCTGTGGATCACTTCTCTGTGTCACACAATTTCTTCACTTTTGATATAATGCTACGCGCACATTTTTAAAAACTATCTTAATAATGGAATACTTTATATAAACTTCAAGCATCCAATAATAAAGCACCCAATAGCTGAATTATTTTGAAGCCAATTTTAATAAGTAAATTAATTTGTCAAGGTGATCTTTACAGTCAGTGAAGTTTCACTTATTTCAGATTAAATTGGCCATTTCTTCATGACTGAAAAATTTAGCAACTCTTCTGTAACAAACAAAAGAGCAACCTAGGACATTGGTCCTTCAAATCATTTATTATTATTATTATTATTATTATTATTATTATTATTATTATTATTATTATTCACATAGTGGTACTACATATTAAGCATTCTTTCTTCATTTTTCTCATGCTCCGGATATATTCTTTCCTTGCATGGTTGGTTTTATGTTTGAAAAAAGATTTGTGGTTAAGCACTAACTTTTTAATGATCCAAGGCAGTAAAACAATGATATATATCTCTAGTTTAAAGGGAAACTTTTAAAATAGTTAAGTTTGGATTATATCAGCCCTATCATAGGATTTTCTTAGTCCAAGGAGGTTTGCCACTTCCTCTAAGACTGAGAAAATGTGACTTACCCATGGTCATCAAGTGGATTTCCATGACTGAACTGAATTTGAACCCAGGAGTCCATTCACATTAAGTAATTATAGTGCCACTTTAATTCCCATGGCAACATCCTATGGAATCAGGTATTTGGTGCAGTACAGACTGCCGAAAAACAGCGGCCTGCTGGCTTCCCTCCCGCAGAAAAAGAACCTGTGAAAATTGGGTTCTTTTACGCTGCAAGGGCGGCGTAACAAGTGTGCCACTGGCCCACTCGTTACGTAAGCACCACGCGGTGCCATGCAGACACCACGCGATGCTTACAGAACCATGGCGGTGCCCAGGTATACAGGGCGTCACCATTATTATGCCCTTGTCATGTGTTAGGGTTGTGGGGTGTGTGGGCGCTCCGCCCCAGGCAACCTAGGGCGTCACAGAGGGCCCATATGTAGCGGGCCCTTGATAGAGAAGCGGGATACAAATAAAAAAATATTTTTATTTATTATTATTTGACATATAGGGAGAATTTTAGCCAGGGAGCTCTAGTGCCTCATCAATTCTGTGCTTGTCAGGTGTTTGAGAAAAGAGTCCGGACTACAGTGGCTGCCTAACAGAAGAATACCTTTATTGCCAAGAACAATCCAGGGCAGTGATTTTTAACCTGTGATCCGCAGACCCCAGGGGGCACAGTAACCTCACAGAGGGGTCCACGATGGCTTGAAGGTTGCTCAGACCACCTCCCTCCTGCAGTGGAGTGGTTGCATGACAGGAGGCAAGACTAAGGCAGTAAGGCTGACTGGCCTGTGTGCCCCCCACCTCCATTATATTGCCTTGGGTCCTTGTTTGAGGTGTCTCATCTTTCCTCTGGAAAGAAGGGTAGGGAGGGAGAGAGAAGGGCAAAAGCTGCTGAATCACTTAACTACTCAGCCTACCCCTTCTCTGCAGAGGAGAAGCTATGTAACAGGAGCCTAGGAAAACCCTGGCTGGCTGAACCTGCACATTGCTGTTCAATCCACTCCAGCTGCAAAGTGGGAGGAAGAAGCAGGAGAAAAGTCTTCCTTCCCCCCTCAACATCTCTAAGGGGAGGTGGACAGTATGACTGTTAATGGATGATGTGATTGTTAATGGCTCAGTGTTCAGGTATCATCATCATGGTTTTAAATCTTGAGTTATGTCTTGTGGTTCCCCATCAACAAAAGATATTTAAAAGGGATCCCTGGTAAAGAAAAGGTTAAGAACCACTGATCTAGGGCAACATCATAGCAGACTGTCTAGGACTGAATACAATGCCATTTACAGCTGGACATGGACTATAACATTACAGTGCTGTCATCCTGGTGGTACTACTGTTTTTGTAAAAGGCTTAAATGTTGGCACTTTTTCTAGTGATGTGAATATTCATCATGGAAATTAAATCCTTCTCCATGCCATGAACACCTTGTCCCTTGTTTTGCTCAGCAGCCATTGTGTGCACACCTGTTTCAGTCCACAATATTTTTAGATGTCATTTCATTGCCATTCTAGTTGCTATGTGTTGTAAAGTAAGATGTTCTTCCAGTTCAAAATCTTTTTGTGTACTTTCTATGTGCCCCCCACATGCAAATTTAACTCTTAAGTCCTTCCTTGAAGCTGCAATATTCTGAAAGCCTTTTTACATTCTGCTGTGAATCTGTAAAAAGATTCACCTTCAAGCTTATGCCTCATGTGAATCTGAATCTTTCAGTTCTAATCAGGGGATTGTGCATGGTGATAAATGCTACTGAACAGTTTGCACAATTTAATGGGCATGCACACAAGCATCTCTGGAATAATGAGACTGTATACAAAACCATCACTTTCTCTTCCCATATAGTACTCAACAATACTGTTTTTGTTTTTTTCTGGGGGAATTTTCTGGGGGAATGCTGTTCCAGCCTTTCTATATGAGTAGGCCAGGTTTTCCACAGCACAAAGGCTTTTATTTGTTCTGCTGTCCCACACAGATCCAGATGTTTACAGTTCTATATTCTAGAAAGTTCTTGAATCATATCTTTACGTACATCATTATGTGCACAATTTTCCATGCATTCCTTCTGTGGTAATATCTAAAACTTTAGTCTTTTCCAAACCAAAACAATAACTTTGAATTAATTTGCACATCAGATGTTCAGAATATTGTTGCCACTGATAGAAGTTAAATTTTTGGACAAGACAGTTAAATTTGTGTTTTAATGTTGTTGTTTTCTGGACCATTCCAAGATATTTTGCTGCCTTCGGAAGAGCAGCAAAAGACCAAAAGAGTGCCTGAGACACCTCAGCAAATAGCACCCTCCTGCTTCAAAATTCATCATTGCTCTGGCCAGCCAAGTTATTTTGACTCATGGGACCCTTTCTGCTTCCTGGCAGTAAAATAACAACTACTATTACAACAACAATATTAAATATGAAACAATGTGGTGTCCTCTCATGTCATCCAAAATGAGCTGCCTAAAGCAGCTGCTTCACCATGCCTTAACCAGCCTCTGCTTTGAGAAATATATCTGTGGCACAAATCTAGCATGAGCACCTTTGTAGTTTTAAAAGATTTACCTGGTTAAGTGTTATCATAAATGTTATCATAAATGTTTGGGGTTTTTTTCCTATTGTTCTTCTCAAGTGTTTTCTGCCTTTTCATCTTTTATGTATTACATTTTACACAAGCATTCTGGGCAGGACATTACTGATACAGAGAGTCTTTTCATTGTACCATGTTGTTGTTGTGTGTTTTTTAAAAAAGTTAATCAAGAATGACTTATAGCCTTCTAGTATAAAATGAACAAATCATTTTTGTCTTTGTTGTCTCACTCTAACAGGGGCTCTTATGAATCTCCAGGGCTACTGGGAGCTGATTAAGCTTTTATTTCTTTTCTTAGGAAGTGCATGAAAGGTTTTAAGTTCTGACACAGGCCAAGCATTTATCCTTAAGGCATCAAACCTTTAAATAGTTACTGTGCACAGACACTGTTTTCTTCAAGGACCAGCAACTCTCTTGTTCTTTATTCTTCTTCTGGACCTTGCATTAGTAGAAGTATAATGCTCTATTCTGTCTTAGCATATGCAGAAAACTTTCAAGATACACATTATTTTTAGTTAGGGATTTATTGCCACAGAATTATAGCAAAACTCACTGTCCTTCTTCACTCTGCTCTTTAGGATATTTTCATTAAAACTTCACTCTACTAAAGGTAAGATTTGCCGATTTGTGTCCAATCATTCTTTTTCCTTTTTATTTTTTCCATTTATTTTTTTATTTATTTGATGGTAGGAAGAAAAAGAGAAGATAGAAATTACAGTCAGTGCAAAGCGATTGCTGTTGATTTTATTCAGCATGAAAGAAGAGAGAAGAATTACAAATAGAAGAATTATGGAAGAATATTAGGACATATTGAAACTGAAATATTTGGATGTGTGTTGTTTCTCTAAAAAGCTTGAACCATTATAAACCTATGCTAGACATTCCGTGGATGATAGCAAATTTGAGAAAAGTTTAGTAATCCAGCTTTATGATGCATATGTAAAATCTCAGCTACTGCTTTATTTTGTGAAACATATTGATAAGGTTTTAAATTAAAAGCAAATCAAAAGTTAGGCAGAGAATGCAAAAGATTTGTTTGACATGTTTTCACAAAATGTTTGAAGTATTAAATGTCACATTTCTCAGTATGTTCCAATCCTAGGGATTTACTTCACGAAGAATCAAATTTTGCTCAGCACAGCTTCTTCACAAGTAAATGTGTGGGGGATTATACTGATAATGTCATAACAGTTTTTTTGTACAATTGCTTGCTCTTATCAGTATTACAAAATGAGACATGAGGAATCTTTCTCCTAAGCAGTCTACTAATACAAGCCTTCATTATTTTAATAAACACAAAAAAAATCTGTAGGTTTTAGTAAATGTTCTTGAGGTTTTGTATCATCACTCAGCTATCAGTATCATCACTCAGTGATCTAAATTTCCAGTGGTCAAAGGGGATTTCAAAATGCTATGCAAAAATTCCTTTCTAACTAGAATATTGTAAAAATCTTCACATCTGGGAACTACCTTAGTAGCACTGGATTAGCCATCAAACTAGGCTTTAGGAATGGATATGTATTTTATCAATGTAGCTTTCTGGAGATATGCAGAAAAAAATTATTACTCCACTATTATTTTCTCTCTGAGTATTATTTTGATTTTTATGCCTTTTCTCCTATGCAAATTGGAACAGCCAGCATGGTTTGTGCATTGCAGTATGACTCAGGAGACCAGGGTTCAAATATGTACTCGGTGACCTTGGGCAAGTCTCTCTCTCTCAGCCTCAGAAGAGGGCAATGGCAAACCCCCTCTGAAGAAGTTTGCAAACAAATCCCATGATAGCTTTGCCTTAGGGTCTCCATAAATCAGAAACTATTTGAAGGCATACAACAGCAACTGTAATTGTGTGCTGGATTGTGTTTTACGTTAATACCCATGTATTTCATTAATACATCAATGACTTGTGCCAGTGTACTCTGATTTATTTCTTTTTTATTTTTAAAGAAATTTTATTTCTTCATTCTGGATTATCTTGTTATATTTAAAAG
The DNA here is from genome assembly GCF_019175285.1 of Sceloporus undulatus. NCBI lineage: Eukaryota > Metazoa > Chordata > Lepidosauria > Squamata > Phrynosomatidae > Sceloporus > Sceloporus undulatus. Next base: position 3,777,819 of record NW_024802936.1, read on the forward strand.
ATATCTGGCTTTAAATAACACATGTAATAGCCCTCACCTTAAGACACTGCATGTGTTTTATAGAAGGGATATTAATACGGTTGCCCCTCCTAACTCACGGATCTGGGATCCGCGACCTTGAAAATCCACGGAGGGGTGACCTGCACTATTTTCAGTGGGGTGTGCTCCATACATATGCACGGGCTCGCACCCCATTCAAACCTTTGGGGCTTGAATATGTGCAAGACTCCATTTTCATGAGGGGGAGGGTCTGGAATGGATTCCCCGCAAAAACGCAAGGCCAACTGTATACCAAATAGACAGCATTTGTAAGAGTCCTAGTTTATCATGATGTGCAAGTCCAGCCACTGACTTGATATATACAATTGCTTCTCAGGCAACCTGATGTGCAAGAACCACCAGCATACTCACACACCAATGTGCCAGGGACCAGTACTATATTTGTGCCCATTGACATCAATAGTTTATTTTCTAGAAACTCACTGTTGCTCACTCCTGGGAACTGGTAGCTAATAGATTTGAAGATCAGCACTGATACAGTGACCAGCACTTTTGAGTAGCACTGTACAACCTCTTACAGAAATTGTAGTAAAGCAAGTGAATTAAATAAATTGGAGAGTCACAGCATGGTGTAGTGGTTTGAGTGTTGGAGTATGACTCTAGAGAACAGGGTTTAAATCTTCACTCAGCCATAAAAACTCACTGGGTGACCTTGGTCAAGTCTCAGTCTCTCAGCCTCAGAGGATGGTAATGGCAAACCTTCTCTGAAGAAACTTGCCAGGAAGACTCTGTGATAGGTTCACATTAGAGTCACCATAAGTTGGAAACCACTTGATGGCACACAACACACACACACGCAGTTTAATAGTAAAATGTTTAGAAATGGTGGTACTGCTAAAGTGTTATGAGATTTTTAAAAAAAAGAATTCTTCCAGTTACGTATGTGATAGCCAGGATATCAAATCTGCCTTATTCTTTCTTGCTTGGGAATGGCACTTAACTTAAAGAGTAATTATATTCATCATCATTTATTTACAGTCATAGACCAACATATTGTAATTATATTAGCTCAAATGGAGTGTGTGCAAACCAGGGTGATCAATAGCAGAGTACATGGGGGCATCTCCCACTTGGTTCACTTACAGTTTCCCAGTTCAGACGTTTTTGTCAGATGTTGTTGTTGTTGGGGAGGTTTAAACATGGATAGATGTTTTGTTTTGTTTTACTGGTTTAGGGTGATTTTCAACCAAAAATATTTGGGTGTTGCAAGGGCTTAGAGGCTGCAAGAGGTCTGACCCTGGAGAATTGCAATTGTGCAGTCTTCAGGCCTCCATTTGCCCACTCTGATTTAGAGTATTCTACTAACTAGGTTTTTTTAGTAGACATGTCTGTAGTTATAAATGAAGATACTAAACATTTCTGCTTAAATCTAGTCTCAACCATAAACGATAGCTGTAACTAACTTGCCTCTCAATAGGAAGTGGGCTGTAAAAGTTGCATAATAAGTAAAAGAAAGGATAAATGCGTTAGTAAGCACACAGGGAAGATAGCATTACAACCCACTTATTATGCTTACATTCCTCTGGTGTTAGAAGAGAGGGAGTACTGACAGAATCTTTGAAATATGGGAAATCATTCACAGAGCATAATCCCTTAAATGACTCATAAGATTTATCAGGACTCAGGGGGAAATACTGTGAAGATAATAAAAATCTTAGTTTTTAGCAGCTTTTTTAGGTCTGAGCATTTACATGTGTTCTATTATGGAACTTGTAGCACATGTTTGTGGCACCCAGGAAATATGCTATCATTCTGAGGAGCAGCTAGTTTTTAACAGGAGCCGTATTCTGCGCCGAGCAGAATACATTGCCTTTCCTCTCAGTGCCATAGAAATGACATTGCCTTTCTTCCCAACACCATAGAAGTCAAGACACAGACAAGGGCCTTTTGTTAACCTCTTCTTTCCAAGCAAGAACAGTAACTAAAGATTCTGTCAGGGCTCTCCTGCTGAGAAATTTACATTTCTCATGATGTATACTGCAGTGAAAAAGCAGATAAAATGGCAATTGTTAATCAATTAAAACATCTTCTGAGATCCTCTAGAAAATGGAATGATCTAAAAGACTTAATCATTCAAGGATTGTGTGTGGACTCTTGCATTGTCAGAGAAATTGACAAAAACTCAATTGACACAAAAACAACTCAATTGAAAAGACCTTGTGGCCTTTTATTCTTTTCATATGTTAGGACTCATTGCCCTTGGCAGGCCAGATCTTGGAGGAATGTGTTCTGAATTTACAGTTTCGATTGCGAGTTATTGTTGTCAGCTTTTCTCTGCATTATTGTTGTTTTTCTTGTCTGTATTAAACATTTACTTGCTTATCTTCAACAACTGTAAGCTTAAATTTCTTTACAATACTGTGCATGTATTTAAAAATCTTCTGAGATGGCTGAGGAGGAAGTCCTTTTTCTGATAGAATGCACAACTACCTTATTCTGAATAGGGCTATATTCCTTTATATGGGATGAGCTTTTAATTTAGAACTGCTTCTGGAGTCCTCCAGGACCGTATGTTGTCATCAGCTCCTTTGCCAACTGTATATGCAGCACAGGGACTATATAGTCTGCAGTAATTTGTAACATAAAGATGAAAGCTGTTTTGTCCTCTAATGGAAGGAAAGCTCTCCTGAATAGACTTCTATAATCTATCTAAATGATACTAATTTTGAAGGGTGGCTCCCTCTGGCAAAATAAAGCAGCTTCAAACCGACTTAAAGCCTATTTTTTATATGACAAGCCAGGAGGAAACTGAAACAAAGCCACACTCCAGGGCTAAAACGCAGAGCAAAAACAAGTCCAGATACTCCACTTTAACACATCACATACCGGCATCTAAATAGCATGGAAGGAGTGTAGGAAAGCCAAGGGAGTGTATGGAAGCGGTCTAGAACATATACCCTGAGACTTATGAGACACAACTGCCAGCACCATTGCTTGGAAAAAAATCTGAAAGCCACAGCACCTCTGGTCCCAAGCATTTTGGATAAGGGGAATTCAGCCTGTATAGTTAAGTGGCAGCAAGCAGTGTACCATATTGAACTGGACTGAGGGTAGAAGCATTTTCACTCATGTCTCTAGTGAATGTTTTTGAGCAATTTGGTCACCAGAATGATTACACTTCCCTGAACAATAAAACAGAATCATAGAGCAATAGAATTGGAAGAGCCCACAAGGTCCATCCAGCCCAAACCCCTACCATGCAGAAATACACAATCAAAGCACTCCTGACAGGGGGAGAACCCCATTTTGAGTTATTCTATTATTCATTTACTTTTACTTGGCTATCTTATGATATTTTCCCTCACTTATTAAGTTGTTTAAGAGCCAAAATGAATTAGGAATAAACCAGCAATAGAGATGTCATCTAGGTGTGTGTGTGTGTTTTCATTTCTATCTTTGCTTGTTTAATTATTTAAGGCTCTCCTACTTCCATGTGTCTTAAGTTTGCAATAGCAACTGTATCTTATACATGTTATAAATAATATATACAGTCATGCGTGAGTTGCTGGCAAAAACCTGTCCATAGCCACATTCTTGATAAAAATGTTTTCTAAACCAAAGTACCCACTCAGGTGCTATTTCTATTATTTTTTCCAAAAGTGTAGCAACACTCCTTTATAGGGTGCACATAAATGATTAAAGCTTAGTCATGTAGGTCAGAAGTATTGTTGAGTATATACTGAAGATAATATTGCCTTTCACAGACACCTCCAGAAGTTCTTGATACAAAGGAATCAACATCCCTGTTTTACAGAAGTGCAGTATGACCCATTTTCTCATGTGGCAACTTCATAAAAACCCTTCTCATACTCCACTTTTTAATCAGAAAGTTCAAAATTTTGTACTAATCCAGTCCATTGCTCAGTTGAATGTTTTTACTACTATTTCTAGTTTAGTTCAACAGGAGTGCTTAATATTCACTGCCATTCACAGTTTGATTTCAAGATAGCAGAGAGAATAGGAGAGAGGGAGAGAGAGAGGGAGAGAGAGAGAGAGGATAGATAGGCATATTCTGTGCATATTGATGAAGTCCAAAAGACTGGATATTCTAGAATATTACATAAAGCAAGTACTAGGCCACAGCATTCAGCTGACTAATCAGTTTAATTAAAAACTTTAGAAGATTTTGGCCAATAGACAAGGTGGCCTCTAACTAAGCTAGCACAGTTTTTAAAGACTAAATTATTTTAAAGATGAAAATGTACAAAAGCTGCCCAGTGGCAACGAGTGACATCTTATGGACACTTCTTTATTCATGGAGGAATGAATTAACTTCAGTTTGTCTCTAGCCAAATGATAAGTCTAGAGAAAAGCAGGTACATATTGCAGAAGGCACATTCTTCTGGAAATGTGCCTTCTGCAATATGTACATGCTTTTCTCTAGACTTATCATTTGGCAAGAGACAAACTGGTGTTAATTTCATGGATTTATTATGTATTTATCAATGTGTTTAAACTCATACAATTAATCAAGTAACATTTCTTTCCCTGTTTGACTATTCTGTGAGTATCTCTGATCACAGACAGGGTTTTGTATTTATCACCAAGTGAGAAGCTAGCAATCTGGAGATATCTTATAAGTGCTGGGGAAACAGCCATTGATGGAACTGTACCTTCTCTGATCCTTACTTAGGATCTATAATAATAATAATAATAATAATAATAATAATAATAATAATAATAATAATAATAATAATAATAATATTTATTTGTATACCGCCCTCTGGCAAACCAATCCGGGCGGTTAACAACAGTAAAATATAAGATATGACAATTAAAAACACTTTATCCCTCCCCCCCTTAAGACAGTATTAAATAGTATAACATATTAAAAATACAATATCAAGGATAAAAACAGCAATTAAAACTAAAAACCCTGATATCCCTCTGTTGATCCTCAACCATCTCTAAGATGGGGCCACGGGAGGAATGAGGGAATCAGGGAACCTGGGAACCTGGGCCGGGATGGTTAATCTGGAAAGGCCTGCCGGAAGAGATCCGTCTTGACCGCTTTTTTAAAGCTGTCTAATGATGTTATCTGACGGATCTCATCTGGCAGGTCGTTCCAGAGTTTGGGGGCGACAGCAGAGAACGCCCTCTGGGAGGTTGCCGCAAGCCTAGATTTTAGAGGCTGCAGTAAGTTCCTCCCAGAGGACCGGAGAGCGCGGGGAGGATTGTACGGGAGGAGGCGGTCTCTAAGATAGTTTGGACCCAAGCCATTTAGGGCTTTAAAGGTGATAACACCTTGTACTGGGCCCGGAAGCTGATAGGCAGCCAGTGGAGGGCCAGTAAAGTACACTTTGTTGTGGTATGCATTCAAGTTGCTTTCAACTTAGGGGACCCTAAGACAACCCTATCATGCGAGGTGGGGGTGGCGGGAATGGGGCTGAGTGTGTGTGACTCACCCAAGGTCACTGAGTGGGTTTTCATGGCAGAGCATGCAATTGAATTGCCTTCTCACTCATGACATTGTGACTCTTCCGGTGTTGTCATGTGGGGGGACGGACTGTATTAAATGTTAATCTTTGCTTAGTGAAAAAAATCCAGTAATGACATGCTTTACGGCTTCTGTCACGTATGATTTCTGGTGTGAAAGCTTAATAGTGCTTTTCTGATGATTTTGGGAGGTCCGTGGATGTGGACAGAGCCTCTCTTTCCAGCTTGACAGGGTGGCAGCTCAGAGGCCGCTGCTGTCTCCTCCCTTTCTGGGTTCCCCTTCTTTCTTCCCATGGGGCTGTAGTAGCCCTCAGCTTCACTGGAGAGCTAATGTGCCCTCTGTGTATGCAATAAGGTTTTGGTGCTAACGGGCACTATAATCCCAGAATGAGTCCAAAGGCATGTAAGGTCAGACAGCAGTCTTGATTGCATTCCATTTTTACAGAAAACACAATTGCAGCTAGCAGAAGAGGTGCCTCTAAGCCCCCTAGCACTTGATGAAATTTTCTGCAGAGTAGCAAAAAAGAAAAGAAAAGGTAGGTAAAGAGACAACAAAGGGAGAGGGCAGGAAAAATTATGTCTGCATCATTTTCTTTATATTGGAAAGTATACATTCATAAAACTTTAAAGCCAAACTTTACAATGTGTTTCTATTGCTCAGTCTCTCTTCCAACAATTAAAAACAAAATAGTGCTAAAAAGAAATATATATATATATATATATCCAACAGCCTAAAAATGGAAAGAGGCTCAGCAGGTGAACAAATTCTACTAAAACATGGAATACTTTCACCACATAAAAATAATCTTCCCAGTAAGATTATTCCCATTTAATGAAACAGGAAGGCTTTAAGTAGAAAAAGAAGGATCCAAGTAGATCTGATGCGATAAGGTAGAGAATGAGGGGATGGGGATATTTTTAAGTTTCTATATGGCAACTCTACCAGAGTGTTCACATATTGATGTCCCTATTTTATTTTATTTTTTGTTACATAATATATAATGAATTTTCAAGTTGGGGTTGTTTTCACATTCTCTTTACAAGAATTCTTTGTAATTCATTCTAGGTAAATATTGCAAAATTAGCACATTGAGGTAAAACAACAGTTTTAAAGGATTTTTTTTTATCATGTGGAAGTGGGTAAAAAAATTTCCCATCTGAAATAAAGGTAATACAATCACAATCTGAAGTTCTAATCCTTCAAAAAATCAACATGTGAATCATTCTTAGTTTAAGGAAAGAACTGAGGAACGAAGCTTGACAGTTGGGCAGTGATGTAGAAAAAAGCCAGATATTTTTGCTATGGATGACTTATCTTCTCATGCAATCACTTTGAAACCATTTGAGCTCCTACTTAACTATCCCTCACTCTTGTCCAAATAAATACATTATGACTGGAGGAAAAGAAAATGTGAGTTAAACAGGATTTCATCCTCTCTGGGTGACACAGGGCTCAGACTTTCCTTCAGTTGCTACCTCAACTTACAGGAGGCTTTACTTTCTCAAATACCAAAACTACTTAAGCTGTTAATAAAGACAGACTCCAAGAAAATTAGGAGTCTTGCATCAGCTCAGTCTCTCCATTATAATCTAAAGGGCATAAGGTTGATATTCCCTTTTTGCTGCACAGAACTAGGAAGCTGGCAGCACAGCAGGTTGTATTCACTGTACATTGTGCCATCACCACGGAAGCTATTTATTGTAGTACAGTGTCCATGTATATATTTGTCACACTTAAGAAGTAATGCTGAGATCATAGGTACTGGATGAGAGACAATTAAAAATAAGAGTAATATTAGTGATATGATGATGACTAAACAGAAACAGGTGCAAGATTTAGAGTAATTTATATAAACTGTGGCCAAATTTATGCCAGGGAATACTGGATGGAAAGTCTAGCAAAAATTTCTATAAAATCTTGCATGTGGCATTACATTCCAGTTAGACTATTTAAAATGTTCTCTACAGAAGAGTGTTGGAGATACATAACCTAGGGATACTTTTCATAATTATGGCCTACATAAGGCCTGCCTCAAGCTTCACAAGAGAAGGGCTTCTCATGAGAATTCTGGGGTCCCATGAAATATTTCATAGGGTCCTGTAAATTTCCCGAGATGCCCTCTTTTGAGGAGTCTTATATAGGCATGGGTTTTAGATATTTATTTTATATTTATATATAGGTCTGTCTCAAATGTCCCAGCCAGTCTTAAGAAGGTGATTCAACCAAAGATGAGGATAAATCTCTCTTTGCTTCTGTAACCCAGCACTCCAATTTGTGAGGTGCCCTTCAGGCACACTCCCCTGTTTCCCACACAGGCATTTTCTCTCTTTTGGTGCCAAATAATTTTTTTAAAAAAATACAGCAGTGTTTCCCACATTTTTATGTTCCAGAAAAATCTTCAACAGTGAAGCAGTAATATACTCTTAAACAGCAGGAGTTATTGCAAACCTGGCAGACCCACACAGTTATCTGGAAAACCAGGCAACCTACTGCCAACACAATGATATGCCATACGTTTACAGCAGCTCATATTTTGCTGGTTAAATGTTGGCGAAACCCATCAATACCACCAATATGAAAATGGAAGCAAGGGATATGGGCCTGTATATTTATGAACAAAATATTAAGCTGTAAGGCAGCAGGGGCTATTTCAGGTGTTGCGGGGGGGGGGGAGATATTTTTATTTCTTAGTTATTGGAGCTATTGGAGTACACATCAATTGGAAGAATATATGACTTCATATTTATTATCTCTGAAATGAATTTGTTGTTACAGAAATACTGTTAAATGAAAGTGTCCGTGAAATGTAAAGCACATTACTTCTGAAATCAGAGATATTTGATGATGTGTTTGGTAACACTAAACAGTAGTTTGTAGTTCAGTCATTGGGCAGTTAGGTAGCAGGCTATGAGGGCCTAAGCTAAGTCATCAAAGTAGTGAGTATTTGGATGGGAGACTGCCAATGAATACCAGATGTTGTAGGCTATGTTTCAGAGGCAGGGACTGGCTAAACATACCTGTGAGTATTGCTTGTCTAAGAAAAACCTATGAAATTAATGGGCTCTATATAAGTTGGCCAGTGACTTGAAGGCATTCACTCAGATATACGCACGCACACACACACAGAGAGATGAGGCAATGAGAAAATACAGCTGCTGAAGATCTCATTCTAGATAATAATGGCTTAAATAGAACATTCTGCACAAGGCAGCATCGTGTGCTGAATAGGTATTGCAGTGGGACTTTTATGGATGGCTCAGGAGGCTTGACAATGTGTTGAAGATATAGCCCTGCCTCCTAAGGGCTGGCTGACAACCTCCACCTTACCAGAGCTTTCTATCGGTGCAGGTATACAGTAAATGTTTATCACTAGGGTTATGCAAGAAAATCTTGCATGCCATCTTTGAATTATACTATTTCTTTTCCGTATTTGTCCAGCCTAATTATTGTGCTTCACACTTGATCATACTGAGCCATTTCTATCAAAATAAGAACAGTGTTCACTTAACTCTCCCTTTAGATGAGGATTAAATACGTCTATTAAGCACAGTGTGATTTTGTGGTTGCCCTTCTGTTTTAGGCACTCTTCACTATATGTTACTTAATTGAATGGGAAACACAGACATTCTGCTGTCATTACTCAGCCAATGATTAGGTGTCACCAAACTAGCTCATTGTGCTGCATGATTTATTTGACACAAGAGGATCTGGTGGTAGCTGTTTATTACACTAATGAGAACAGTGTGTATAACTGACTTAAATATTATCTTACTTTTCTTCAGAGGCATGGTAATGTACATGGTTCAGCAACAGAAATAACAAATCCCTGTTATATTTCATTCTTAAAGGAAACATCATGCCCCTTGAATCTCAGGAATATCCTGTGCAGACAAGATGATTTTCCAGAGAGTTCTTCTTTTGCAGTCTTCTTGTAGGACTTAAACTAACATCAGAATACTTGTACATGCTGTAAACACAGAGTAAATGGCAATTGAATGGTGTTGGTGTTACATTGGGTGGAGTGTGGCAACTGGTGTTGGATTTTCACTGGGTGGTGTCTTCAGCCCAGACATCATCTTTCCTACATATTTTATTGAATAATTCTGGCTTGGACAAGAGCTTTCATGGTGGCTTGATTAAGAACTGTTTGACTGTGTTCAAAGATAGACCAATGTTAGTCTGTAGAATCAGTATGCTCAAAAGTCTTGTAGCACTTTTGAGACTAACTGAAAGAAAGAAATTGGCAGCATGGGTTTTCGTAGACTTCAGTCTACTTCCTCCCATCACTGGTCCCCAAACTGTGCTCTTTAAGGGATTTTGGACTTCAGCTCCCACAATCCCAGATTATTGGCCAACATGGCCAAGGCTTCTGGTAGCTGAAGTCCAAAATCTCTTAAAGGACAAAGTTTGGGGACCGCTGTCCCAAATGCATCTGAGGAAGTAGACTGAAGTCTACGAAAACTCATGCTGCCAATTTCTTCCTTTCAGTTAGTCTTGAAGATGCTACAAGATCTCTCCACATACTGAATTTGACAGTGTGAGCATGTTCACAGCAGTTGTTGAAAAAGTTGGTGGGATAGCCAGAGATTTGAATGAATACATTAATGATAAAGAAAAGAACATGCTGGATGAGTTGTAATTGTATATGGCAAAAAGAGTTTTTGTATAGTTACTTTTGGATATATTTTGTCCATGTGTTGTTCCTGCTATAAACATAAGAGGATCACTAATCTCATTTGAGCAGTACAATTTCCACTTGCATTGCCATGACAAAATGGAAGTACGTACTGACAGGGCTATTTCCCATTGTGGGTGTACAAAGATGCATCATTGAGCAGTACAATGTATAAATGTGTTTTACATATTCACCTTTCTGTATAGTGGAAAGAATGCAACGTCAAAGTACACTGAAATGAATTTTATTGAAAGATATAGGATGAATTTGTCTAATATTTCTTTAGACAGGGGAGGAATGTTGTGGTCCTTTAAGTGTTGCTGTATTGCAATTCCCATCAGTTCTAGCCAGTATAACCAGTGATAAGAAATGATGGGTGTTCCCCACCTCTAGGATCAGGTCACTACCTTGAATGAGGAGGAGTCACTGACGTCCTGTCTGACTTTTAGTTTGAATAAATGGCAAGTGCTGTTTCTGTCATTTAGATAGGCTTTGCAGATATCCTCAGTCACGCAGCTATTACTTTGTGTAGCTGTGATTTTTCCTGTAAACTTGCACTGATGAGTTAAGTGTTGCTTGTCACATTAGATGTTATAAGCATGACACAATCTGTTTTGTATTGGTTATTTATTTGCTAGTGTAATAAAGAGAAAAGTCTGCTTCTTAAATCATAACCCCTTTTTCTCTAAAATAGTGATTTGTGCTGTCACTTGGGGCTAGATGAAGTAAGGAAAGAGTCCAGGGTGTGAGGATCATATTAGACAAGGATCATGGTTGATGTTTTTCCCTCTGGGAAGGGAGTGTTTGAATTCCTTAACAATGACTACTATACAGCAAGCCAGTTTATTTTCCATATTGTCTTTAGCCCTCAGCTGGTTTTTCTACCAAAAACAGTTAGCATGCACAAATGGTCAAAGAACAGCATGGCTTTGATAGCTTAAGGAAGGAGAGCTATACAGTACCTCATTTGGGGGTACACTTTATCATGTCTACTGGACAGTTCCTCTTTCCAATTGTTATCTGTGGTTGCAATTTGTTAGAATCACGCTTTTTTGCCATTTTCATGTGGCTACACTCATCATCTCCTTAATTTTACACAAACACAGCCCCCCACAAAAAGATGCAGAAATCAGAATTTGTCCTGTTAGAGGAATTTGTTATCCTAGTCCTAGTACAGTATGTCAACAGTGGAAATGCTGTTGATATTAACTGGCTTTACACATCTACAGGAACCGAAGCCTGTTGTTTTGTTCCTGCACCTCTAGTAACCAGACTAGATGGAATTCTCTTCACTTAACTTTGATCATTTAGATGTCTCATGTGTTATCTTGATGCTGCTTTATCCTTCTTAAAACAATAAGCATGACAAAAACCACAGAAGCGCTTGCATTCCTTGGAAAAAAATGAGTTGAACTAGCAGAGCCAGTCGTTTTTTAGCAAGAAATATGTTACTTCATAGAATAGGATAATAATAAAAGTAACAAACAAAATTTATCTTCTATTTCAAAACATGTTAATTTGTTTTAAATTCTTCCCATATCGTTTGACTTTTGGCAAAGGAATTTAGTGTACCATAAATTTGCAAACCACATAACTACTTGAAACTTATTTTACATTTGCTTCTATAGCCAATGGTCAAGTACACTGCCGAGCTTGTTATTTTGTTTTTTCTCTGTGATTCCTTTACTTACCCTTAATTTAAGCCTCCTGTAGGAAAATCCTAATGGCCACCATTATTTGAAAACCAGGCAGGTTGATTGTCACAAAGTGATAGCATAACCTATAAAGCAACATAGCCTTAACTTTTCCAGTATGCAGCTCAGTGTGGACTTCATGTTCTAGGTGTCTAAGTACTGTATCCCTGCTTCCTGCCACTTAAATTTGACCCTTTATGGTCTATGCCACTACCAGAGGCAGAATGCAGGGTGGGCAAATGAAACAACTTTGTTTCCTCACTGCTTTCATGCTTACAGAGGGCAGGTGAATAGGCTGTAACTGCAAGTAGAACCACCATCAGAAACAGGAGGATCTAGGCATTGTCAGTGGATTCCCTGCAAAAGTATGGGACTTAGCAAAGAGCTAATCCAGTGTCATCCTTGATCCAGCTTCTTCTTATGAAGATCTTTGCAATGAATGTAGTATTACTGTGTGAGTATATCTTATCTGAAATGCTTGGGACCAGAAATGCTTTGGATTTTGACTTTTTTCAAATTTTGGGATACATGTATTTTCATTGTACATAATGAGATATTTTGGAGATTTGGACCCAGGTCTAAAAACCACATTAGATATGTTTCAAATTCATATAGCCTGAAGGTAATTTTAGGCGGGATACACACCGCCATATAGTACGTATTGTATACGTACTAGGGTTAGGAAGGGGCGGTGCTTCCGCACCCCCCTAACCCTAGTATGTATACAATACGTACAAGATGGTGCCGGCCCTTCTACAATGCCGGCGCCATCTTTACGTACTGGACGCATAGCATCCAGACGTGTCGCGGCGCTAATGACGTAGCGAATGCGCCCTTGGCTCTTCGCTACGTCATCCGTGCGCCGCAGAAAGAAGCTCCAAAATGGAGCTTCTTTTTTGCTCCACGCGGGAGCCTCGCGGTTTGGATGCTGCGGCTCCCTCGCGGAGCAAATGGCGCCGGCGGGGGAACGCCGCAAAGCGGCGGTTTGTATCCCGCCTTAGACAGTATTTTAATAATTTTCTGCATGAAATAAAGTTTCTGTACCCTGAACCACTAGAAAGCAAAGGTATCACTATCTCAGCCACCGATGAAAAAAGTTTTGGTTTTTGGAGTATTTCGGATTTTGGAATTCCAGATAAGGGAGACTCAACTACAGTACACAAAAAGGGTATAACTCCATTGTTGGAACAGGTTCACTAGCTACTGCTTCATTTCCAGGCAGAATTCAAAGTATTAGTCATGACATATAAGGCCATATACTGCTTAGTTCCAGACTATCTGAAACACTGTGTCTGTTCCTATGCACCTACCTGAATCATAAGGCTCTTGGTGGACATCAGCTCATGGCAACCCTATGGATGAGACATCTCCAAGACTCCCTGTCCTCTACTGCTTTATTTCAGTCTTGTAGATCATTCATGCTCATGACTTCCCTTATTGAGTATATCCATCTGATGTGCAGTCTTCCTCTCTTTCTATTACCCTCTACCTTTCCTAGCTTTGTTTTTCCTTCATGAGTCATTCCTTCTCACAATGTGGCCAGACAGCTCTGGTGTCACAAGAAACTACAAATCTCAGGATTCCATTACATTCAGCTATGGCAGTTAAAGTGGTATCAACTTGGATTATTTCTGCAGTGCAGATGCAGCCATTGTCTAGCCATTCTTTTGGATACAGCCAAACTCAAAAGCAATGTTTGTGATGCTTGATCAACAGTGTTGCTGTTTCTAGTTTGGTTATCATGACAACAACAACAGCAGTCCTCTTCTAGGATAGTCTTACCTAATTTAGATTTTAAAAGCTGACCAGCATGATCAAATGTTTATTGTTTGTTCAAAACTTATTTTCCTTTAGAAAATCCCTTCCGCGATGCCAAAGAATTAGCAGAATGCTCTCCAATGAGTCCTTGCGCCCTCCTGTGTACAGCCGTTCTAATTCCCAAGCTTCTGTTGATAGCACTTCCATGGAAGATTTCTGGTGTGAAGTGGAGAATATCAAAGAAAGCACGGAATACAGGCAGGATGAACAAACTGTGTTAGAAATCAAGCCTCCTGATGGTGAGCATACCTGTTTCAGAATCAGATGCATCCTTGCATATGCTTTATTTTCCATACGTATTTCTGTTTCTTTTTGGAGTTCTAACCTGATTTTTTTTTTCATCTTTGCTCAGCAGTGTTCACCTGCAAAAGAGGACTGGACTCCTTTTGTACCTTTAATAATTGTGCAGAAGAAGGGATTTCAGCAGTTATGGCTTTTGCATGTTTAAAGGTATAGGAGCTCTGTCCTCTTTTGTGTCTGGCTACTTTAATTAGCTCTGTATAGCACCTAAGGTTTATACAGGTGGGCTGCTTAGTATTCCTTGTTTCAGTTTTTCATTGAAAATATTAGACTTGAAATGAATTAAGAAAACAATAATTTACAACTTAGAAATTTTGGAAACTTGTCCTTATATGCAAACCTGGCAGGTTTCTGCTGGAAAATGCAAAGAAAAAAAAGATAGCCTGTGGTTTGGTTTTTTTTTTTTTTTTAGTAGTAGTAGTTATTTCTTAACCCATAGCCACAATCCATTTAAGAGCTTTTAGATACCGTTTATTTCAAGTGGCATAAATTTCCTGCCAATATGTATATTTTTAATTGCTATACTAAAATCAGTAATATTGGCTTCCTGATTCTAAATATATTTAGTCAGAAATATGTTCCAGAATTCAGTAGGATTTATTTCTTTGTAAATATGCTTACCAATATAGCATATAAAATTTTGATTACTATCAGATGATTTTACCCTAAATTCCTAAGTCTGTCAAACAATTTATTTCCATGGAAATATGAGGTGTGGGCACTGGAGAGATCTGGATGTTAACTACCAGCATGGAGGCACAAGAATTTATTATTAGGCGTGGTGATCTTTCAGATGTATATTGTTTCATTACCCTCAGCGGCCAAATGAATGAATTGGATTGCTCCTCTAGAATACACCTTTACTGCCACCCCAAAAATTAGAAGGAAAAATCCTTGGAGCAAAAAAGTCAGATGAAGGCTAAGTGCGCAGAGTAGATGTGGAATAATAACCATACAATGTGAGGTGGGTAGAAAATTGTGGGACTCAAATTAGAAAGCAATTCCTGGAAAACAGCATGGCTAGCTGACTGGAAACCCTGACTGGGCTGTAGGTCCCACATGTCAATTTCCTAAAACAACTTAGAGGTTAGAATTCTGAGGAACAAAATTTGTTGAATGATTTTACAATGCCACTTCCCTTTTTAGTTGCTTGTCAACCCACTCCTACTCTTCCACAGAAGGTGAACTAGAAGCTGAATGGCTGCAAGATGTAGGTTTGTCAACATTAATATCAGGATCTGAAGAGGATGATGGAGAGGCATTATTGTCCACCCTTACCCGAACCCAAGCCGCTGCAGTGCAGAAGAGATATAATACTTACACTCAAACAATGAGAAAGAAAAATAAGCACACAGTCAGAGATGTGCGAGATATTTTTGGCATCAATGACACTTCTGTAAGTAGTGTAATTAGTAATTAATTTGAGAATGTTGATATTGTCTTTTATTATTGTGATAACTCATTTGTTTCTTATACCACGGAATATTTAATACTATTAGAGTATTGTCCTGGGCACTTCTGAGGGATGGCTGTTAGCATGAGGTCAAAGTCAACACTTTTTCCCAGCATCAGCTGGTAAGATAGCTGACACCACTCCTGAACTGGAATAGCTTGACTGTAGTATGTAGGTATTGTTAACCTCAAGACTGGACTATGGTGACTCACTGTGGCCTAAATCCTGTTATTAGTTCTGACTACAGTAGATCCATTGAACCAATGGTATTTACCTGTATTGACTTACCACTGAATGGGTCTATGTTAGCAAGAATTAACCAACAGGATGCCAGTCCAATCCAGGGCTTTTTTAAAGGTTGGCTTGGAAGCTGCAGCTAATGCAGTATGTTGTTTTGAGGTTGTTTGGCTGGAGCAGCTTCCCAACAACATTCAATGTTTTTAGTGAAAGAAATGTATGGTTGCCAATATGCTATTGGGCCAAGTTCAAGGTAAGAACTCTTTCACAGTAGTCACCAAGAGCAGAACCTTTAGTGTTCCCTTTGAAAATTCCTCCCTACTAATGTTAAGTCCATGTCTACAGTTTAGAATTTTAGGTGCCTGTTTCAGACACATTTATTCAGTACTGCTCTTCCTGCAGTTTGACCCAACTATGCATATCAATTTTATTATGTGATTGATTTAACTTTATTTTGTCTTTATATGAATGTGATTTTCATGTCAGGTACTACTGTGGAATTTTTGTGTTCTGCAGTATATACATTTGTACAAACAATTAAAGTTGTAGGCATCATTTAAAGAGGCTTTTTGGCACCCTGCTATCTGTTCATATGTTGCAAACATGTACCAAATTGTGCCAAAGAACACCAAATTCTTGAACTTGCCTGCATTTAGCAAATTAATTATATGCATTTCTGTTTCATGTTGAAAATGCAGATTCCTCTGCTTTTTGTCAGGATAGATCAGGTTACTGAACTCTTTTTTTAATCACTGAGAATCTACGTTGCCTGATAGCTTCATAGATTTCACTAGATATTGCCGTTGAATTCAAATCTTTCTCTGCAACCCCGAGGGCTACAAATTTTGTGTGACAATTATATTTTCAAGGATTTGCCTACATAACCTGGGCTAAATCCAGCAGTTTGCTGGTTGAAAAAAAATGTTATTTGCTCCCTTCTGAAGTTCTCTCTACTGCCCAAAAAGCCAGCTCTGGGAGGATTCCTGGGCCTCTAGAGCCAGTTTGAGAGGTACCTCCCTTTTAATTCTTGCCTCTCCAATTTCTGCTGGATTTTTCCATTTCCTCAAGAGCAGCTGACAGTTAAATCTCATCCCTTGTTTCTGAACTTCATTTCTCCAAATAGTGTAGGACCTGACATAATGTTTTTCACCTAATGATGGTAAACCCTGATTTCAGTATTCTAATGTATCTGGTTTTATGACCTTTCTAAAAGATAAGATACTTCTTAGAGATTGGATCCATTCTAATGGATCTAGTGGTCATATTAGAATAGAACCACTGCACTCAATGGGATATTATTATTATTATTATTATTATTATTAATTTCCTTTCATTGTGAAGAATTCTGTATTCAACCCATGGTTTTGTTAGAAATGGATTTCTAACTAATGGATTCCCACCCCTTTTTTACTTCCAGTATTTAAGTAAGTTTCTCTGTGGTTTTAGAGACTTTTAGAATGTATTTGCACTGCTTTTCCTGTTCCTCTTTGACAGTCAGCTATTAATTGCTTAATATAATAATCCATCAAAGAAGAAAAATGCCTTCTTTCCTTAACACTGTCTAGTGTACTCCAAAGACTAGTCTACCTTGTGCATTTCCAGTAACTTACATGGTTCAGTAATGCCATTTCACAAATACTACATCAGTTGTGCACTTCTTGTTGGTTAAATATGTCATATACATAATATCCATCTGAAAAGGTAAAATAACAGAAATAATATGAACTTGTATTGAGGAGAAGAAGTAAAATTTGGGAAAGATGGTTTTAAGATGGAAAATAGGTCTTGCCACTTTGGAAAGCCACTTGCTTTGAAGTAGTAGAAGTAGTAGTTGTTGTTTTCTTTAAGACAATACCTTTTGAAGTTTTCAGAGATATAGCTGTGTGAGTCCCTGGAAATTTTGAAATGTATTGCTTTAAGGAGTTTAAAAAAAACAATTTAAAATCAAGTGGCAATTGGGAGACCAGAAAGCCCAGTAAGTGGTGTGGAGAATTCACATTCTCTTAGCTTTTGACTAAGACAACCACCTCTCTATTGTATTGTTTTTTAAGTATGTTTTATGTTTTTAATTCCACACTGTTTAATTGTATTTTAAGGGGTGGGTGGGTTGAGGGTTTGGACTGTATATTTTAACTTTGTAAGCTGCCCCGATGGCTTTTTGTAGAG
The DNA here is from genome assembly GCF_019175285.1 of Sceloporus undulatus. Taxonomy (NCBI): domain Eukaryota; kingdom Metazoa; phylum Chordata; class Lepidosauria; order Squamata; family Phrynosomatidae; genus Sceloporus; species Sceloporus undulatus. The sequence continues at coordinate 3,795,659 of NW_024802936.1, forward strand.
AGGCAGGATATAAATAAATTATTATTATTATTATTATTATTCCTCTGAATAAATCTCACCAAGAAAATTCTAGGACAAGGTTGCCATAAGTTGGAGGTAAACTGAAGGCACATAACAACAAAGCATTATAACCTAAAGAAAAATGAAGATATAAATATTTTGCTCTCTCTCCTGTTCACTGATAATTACTTGTTATTATGGCATTATTTTAGTGATTTCCAATGACAGCTCAGATAATATGACAACCCAGTGCTAAAGAGAGGCATACTAGCTATGTGGGTGAAGCTGATGTCCACTACATTATCAAATTACAAGTATATTAAGCATTTAGATATTTGTGGAAACAGATGATTTCATAATGAATATTTTAAAGCCTACACATTTCAGTCACACCCAGTGCCATTTATGTTGCCACCGCATTTCATCTCTATTTTTGTACTGCATAACATAATCTTTTTTCTGGGATGCCAGTAGTAGCTGGAATGCAGTAGTTAGAACAGGTTCTGTGGATTTGGAGTTACAATATTATGTTCCGGTATGTACGTGTTTGATTTTATTCACCATAACATTGCATAGAAAGGGGGAAATGGTACAGTCTTTCATATCAAACTGCACAAAATTCACTGCAAATATAACATTGCAATATTGCATCAAAGTTAAATTATTCTTATACTTTTTTTTTTTTGCCCACCAGCCTACATTTGAAGCTATACCAGTGTCACCTGTAACAACCAATGGTTTCCAGCTTCCTGTGCAAAAACCAGGTTGGGAAATGCTTAGTTTTGAGTACATACATAGCTTCGTTCTATACACAAATGTGGGAGAGACTTTGGCCATAACATCAATATTATGATTGGTTTTATCTGTACTCTGTTTAAAGCAATGTTTTAAACTGATTTAAATACAAAAGAAATAACTGTTTCTTTTATATTCTTATATGTTTAATCTTATACATAATTATCTCACATTGAATTTAGTGGGACATATGTTTGGGTAATTGTACTTAGGATTGAATTGCAAATCTAGTAAGTGGGTAAAATAATTATGCTATTATTTGGCAAATATCTTAAGATGAATGCACATTGAGGTACAATGTCTAGGCTTTCTTTTCCCCTGGCATTCTCTTCATTGCACGTCAGTGTGCCATCCCATGCTGATCTCATAAGTGGATCTGAATTGATCAAGGGCTGAGTAATAAATATTATCCTATATGAATTCCAAAATGGCTGCAATCTACATGTGTCTCTCTCACTGCAGGCTCACAGTAATGATTACAGAATTTGTTGATTAGAACAGTGGCAGCTGCTTGCTGCTTTCATAGCTTGCCATTATGTTTATATTATTAGAGGGAAACATTAATATAAAACCTTTCTTTATTTTCAGCAGGTAACTGTCTAGAATATGAATCTGACAAGAATAGCCAGTTGGTGAAAGAAGAGCTGTCCTTTGATGTCTCATTCTCAGAATCAATCACAGTGATTCCAAAGCACAGAGAAAGGCATAAAAATCAAAGGTTAAAAAAGGATGAATCTTCTTTGACTGTAAGTTTCATCTCCTCAGAATTATACTCTTGGTTGTTTAATCCCTCAATGAGCTGGTTTCCATCTGAATTATGGTCTTTAAATGGATTTCAATGTTTTTTTTTGGAGGGCAAAGCAGAGCTTCAAAATATATTGTGGTGTTTTGTACAACAGCTCCCACAGTGCCCAGTGAAAGCCACATCAAATGTCCTAAGTACCCACTTTCTGAGAATTAAAGTCCTTCACAAAAGTAAAGGTACTCTGGAAGTATTACTATTTGTTTGGTGGGCATTTGGGATGCCCATGCAAGTAAGTAAGCAGCCAGTTGTATGACAGAGCAACCAGCATTATCCAGCCTGTGTAAACTGTCTTGTGTTGTACCACACACAGTATGGTACAAAAGAGGATGCTGTGTCAAATTTTAAACAAGCAAAATAAAATCAGTACAGTTTCTTCCTCAAGTACATTACCTCTCCCCCTATGCTAGAGTTTATTTGGACATGCATAATAAAGCCAAAGCATTGTTCACAAGTCCATTTTTACATCAACAAAGCTTGGATCAAAATCAAAGCATGCACCAAATATTTTAGTTCTCTCACAGTCTCCCTAAAGAGTGGATATTGCCTCAAGAATTCATGTCAAGGGAGAGGAAAAGGAATTCCATAATGTTATAAAAATCCTGTATTACAAAAAACATCGTATCAGTTATGCTTAAAGAAAACGTATAAAAGGTTTAACACCATGGTGTGTCATGCTGCCTGGTTACATTGTTGCACTATTTTATCTGTCTCCAGATAGTTTCAAAACAGAGTTTAATTTATATAAATAATGGATGCATTCAATTTTCAGGTTTCTTCACTCTTTAACATTAAAGTAATTTATTGTAATTAAATAATATAGGAAGAGCTGTGTCAAGATGGCATGTCCTCGTAAATGTTTGTTTCCTATGTCTATGTGCAAATGGTTAGCCATTTATTCTCTAGGAAGATATTTCATATTGCAGTACGGAACGACTTAGGGAGCTGGGAATGTTTAGCCTGGAGAAAAGAAGGTTAAGAGGTGATATGACAGGCCTGTTTAAATATTATGGGATGTCATATTGAGGAGGGAGCAAGCTTGTTTTCTGCTGCTCCAAAGAACAGGACCCTGAGCAATGGATGCAAGCTGCAGGAAAAGAGATTCCAGCTCAACATTAGGAGGAACTTCCTGACAGTAAGGGCTGTTCGACAGTGGAACACACTCCCTCGGAGTGTGGTGGAGTCTCCTTCTTTGGAGGTCTTTAAGCAGAGGCTGGATGGCCATCTTGTCGGGGATGCTTTGATTGAGATTTCCTGCATGGCAGGGGGTTGGACTGGATGGCCCTTGTGGTCTCTTCCAATGCTACGATTCTATGATAAATGGGGAGAAGCACATTCACTGATATCCTGTACTGTATCACCTTTCGAGAGCTAGCATGGTATAGTAGTTTGAGTGTTGGACTGTGACTGGAGACCAAGGTTCAATTCCTTGCTTGGCCATGAAACTTGTTGGATGACCTTGCACAATGCAGAGTAGGCACTTTGCCAGCTCTGCTATTCAGTAACATACTGGATACAGATATTATGAAACTGGCCTCTTCTAATTCCAGCATATGTATGTCCACTTATGAAGACATAACTCCCTTACAGGATTTTGGCCGTTCTCCATAGACATTTTGCACATTTATGGGTATGCTCTTATGAATCTGTGTTGCTAGAACACTGTCCATTTTAAGTTCAAAGGAAGGCAACAAATTACAGTCTGCCCTTGCCTTACGCAGGGGATCTGTTCCAGGGGAACCCCCCCCCCCCCCCCGTAAGGCAAAAAGTGTGTATGCTTGAACCTTATTAGATATAATGGGGCTCGTGCTTGCCACGCGGCCATGCATGTGCCATTCTCTCAATCTCCCAGCGGCTTCCGTGTAAGCTGGAAGCCGCCTATAATGAGCCCACGTATGGCGCAGGCTCACTGTATTTGTTTAAACATTCAACAGAGTGTCTGAAATCATCTTTACAGTTTCAACTCTGTATACAATTGAAATTATAAAGTTAACTTTTGGACAGCCACTAAACTGTACAGAAGACATTATCTGTCCTTGCCTGCAAAACCTATGCTGAAACAATTATATTGTGCTATGTGACCTCCCTAGTATAACTCTGTGATAATGATTATTTCCTCATGTGTTCCATGTGCTGGAAGATACTGTTGCACTCATGGCTTGTAAGCCTAGACTTGGTCTGAACTATCATGGCTCTTCTTAAGTCTGGTTTAACAATGGCAATAGTTTGCCCTTCTATGCAGACTCCTAACTGGGTTTGGATGGAGGAGTGAAGACATGTATCCTATGCCACTTCCAAAACCCTGTTCAGTTACAGTTGAGATGGGAAATATGAGAAATCTTTACCATTCTTTTTTTAATCAGGTGCATCTTTTTTTAAAGAAAAGGAAAACAATATAAGGGATTGGCTGCACCTACAACATTCTATTTCAAGATCATAACACAAACACTACCAGCAGGTGACCTCTCAGTGGGCATAAAGGAGACCTCCAGAGCATACAGCCTCACTGCTGACAGAACTACTTTATGCTAGTGGCGAGTAACTCCTGCAACATTCTACCTGTGGCAGATCCCTGTACCGAGGTTGGCCCTGCAATTCCAACCTCTAGGAAATCCTGCTACTCACACTGTCCTTATTCCTCCAGTTCTCCTCTTTCCTGAATTAGGTTCCTGGGTGTCCAGGCAACCTCAGTGTAGACAAGTTCATGTATTAGCATTGTGTTCTTTATGGTAAACTTGACCACCCTTTGATTCAGGGTAAAGGAAGAAAGTCTGACTCAGTTTTGTTAGAGACCAGACTCTTGTTCTTTCATTAACTCTTAATTCAAACAAAATAACAAGAGAACAATAATAAAATTATTGTTTTATTATATCCTGAAGAATAGTAAATGTTTTAAGTTCTTAGCTAAATACTAAGTTCCAGTATTGAATTCCAACCATATAATGATATTCATCCTTTGTTATATCAGACTTTGCCCTTCTGCCATTTCAAGCAACTAGTACACATTTATTTCCCACTTTAACTCCTCCAACTATGAATTCTCAAATGTCAACCCTGTCTGAAACCCCAGACACACATTCCCTCTTTTTATACTTTCTGGTCCCCTTCACATTCTTTCTGAACTGTCTCCCTTAAAGCCAAGTCCGCCTAGCACCTCCTCCTACTGCTCCTCTCAGATTCCAATCCAAAGAAGTTAGGATTGATGACTGGGCTCAGTAGTCTTAGGATAGCAACCTTAAGTTCTGAAAACCATTCCTTTTACTCAAAACCTTTTTTTAGACAGGATTTTAGAACTGAAGGCTTTTAATGAAGGGGCTTTTAAGAGGGCCCTGTATTATACTATTTATTAACTGCTTTTTATTTATTTTTATGTGCCTGTTTTAAATACATGCAACCACATAGTGATTTTTAGAATCTTAACCAATTTTAAAAAATATATTATAGAACTTTACAATTAGGAAAAGCCGACTGGGACTGACTGCAGTTGGAGATTTGTCTCTTAATGACATGAAGAAAATTCGCTACCTCTCTCTGATTGAACTTACCGCCTTCTACGATGCTTTGGGGATAGAGCTAAAGAGGAACCGAACAGAAAGGATTAAAGGACGAGGTAACAGCATACAAAATGGATAGTCATGATTTTTATTACTCAGCCAGTATTGCTCATCAAAGATCTGTTATGTTTTGACATTTTTTTTCTGAAGAAAGTGGCCTTTTTGGAGTTCCGTTGGCAGTGCTGCTGGAAAATGACCAGAAAAAGGTTCCTGGGATAAAAGTTCCACTCATCCTTCAAAAAGTGAGTAGAGCAAAAAGCCAACATCAATTGTGACACTAAAATCTCATTATTGATTGTATTAATCTTTAGAAAAGACATTCCATAAAAATGTTCAAGCATCTTTCAGTCTGAATGCTGGAGTTTATTTCCAGCTATCTTTCATTATAGAAAGATACAGGTTTTAGTAGGGCACAATTTCATGCAGCTCATTTAGTGTTTAACTAAGGCCCAAAACAGGCATGCCAAAAGCGCTGGCCTTCAGCTGTGTTGGGGGCATGGTGTCCATACAACGCATGCCTTGAACACATCCAGAAGCCACACGGAGAGTGTATAAACCTGGACGAGCCAGCACAGAAAGGAATGGCAAAAAAGCCACTCATGAAGCAGGCCTGTGCAATCGCAGCAGTCCTGGCGCAATCAGGGCAGGAGCAGCCAAAGGCCACAACTTTTGCCCCATCTGCATGACCCCTAACAATAATCTTAGAAATTCAGTACTAAAATTTTGAAGTGATACAATCTGATTCTTATTCTAAAGAATTATAAGAGCTGGCCTGGTGGAACCATAGTGATATTTAGTGGACAGTCTTGTTAGTACTGTGTTGTGTAAAAATGTTTTCTTGCTATTCCTTGGATGTTTCCTTGAGCAGGAACTTCTGAATTCACCTTCAAACCTATAGGATGGGGGACACCTGGTTGAACGAGACTACATGTGAAAGGGATCTAGGAGTCCAAGTAGACCACAAGTTGAACATGAGTCAACAGTGTGATGCGGCAGCTAAAAAGGCCAATGCAATTTTAGGCTACATCAATAAAAGTATAGTATCTAGATCAAGAGAAGTAATAGTGCCACTATATTCTGCTTTGGTCAGGCCCCACCTGGAATATTGTGTCCAGTTCTGGACACCACAATTCAAAAAGGACATTGAGAAACTGGAGCATTTCCAAAGGAGGGCGACTAAAATGGTGAAGGGTCTGGAAACTATGTCCTATGAGGAATTACTTAGGGAGCTGGGGATGTTTAGCCTGGAGAAAAGAAGATTAAGAGGTGATATGATAGGCCTGTTTAAATATTTGAAGGGATGTCATATTGAGGAGGGAGCAAGCTTGTTTTCTGCTGCTCCAGAGAACAGGACCCTGAGCAATGGATGCAAGCTGCAGGAACAGAGATTCCACCTCAACATTAGGAGGAACTTCCAGACAGTAAGGGCTGTTCGACAGTGGAACACACTCCCTCGGAGTGTAGTGGAGTCTCCTTTTTTGGAGGTCTTTAAGCAGAGGCTGGATGGCCATCTATCGGGAATGCTTTGATTGAGAATTCCTGCATGGCAGGGGGTTTGACTGGATGGCCCTTGTGGTTTCTTCCAACTCTACAATTCTATGATACTATGAAATATCATTTTATGCAAAGCCCAGAGACCAAATCCAGCGGTTCTGATTGTGTGAGACAAGGATTGGCAACACATGGCTTGCAATCCTCTTGGACCCCCACCCACCCAATGCTGAAGAGCATATTTTGCAGGAGGGAGGGAGGAAAGAGAGGTTTGCTGAACTAAAAGTATTCCTATAGTGAAACACACAGACTTTTCAGCCTCCAAATTGAATTTTAGGATACCAGATAATAGACCACTGGTCATTTCTATATTTGCTTTTTGGGGTTGTGTAACTTTGAGATAGGTCCCAAGGGGAAATAAATTGTATAACATAGTCTTTCATAGATACCTGGTATAAGATATCCTTTCATAGATCAGACTGGAGAACAAAATGTACTCTTACATCCCCTCTAGTCCTCGGATTCAGTAAAGTTACTTCAAATCTAACTTTTTTGTGTGCAAGAAAACATGTGATACACAGTTACCAACATTAAGACACAATCTAGCTAATGGAATTAACAAAGACTACACGTTATACTTGAATGGTATATAATGGGCACACACACTGGGGAGGGGCACACCAACTGCCATGCCCCCTCAGTTCTCATCCTTCCAGTTTTGAAGTCTGAAGGAGGTTTCCACTTGTATTTGCTTGAATATGAAGAGAAACATCCACACAATCAACATTCCTGGTGTAAGAGTTTCCAGTTGCATAGAGGCTTCTACTCATATTGAAGTCACTTTCAAGCCTGCCTCCCCAAGTAGGGAGGTCAGGTGTTGAAGAAATGCAGACAATGATGTTGGAGTTAGAGCCAGCTTCTACAGCACAATGCCACATACACATAGTAGCCTATTCTGTTGGTACATCATTCTTGAATAATGGCTTTACCGTTTTAAGTTTGTAGAGCCCAAATTGTACATGTTTTATGTCTGCACCAAAAGATATCAAAAAAGTAATCTTTTTATCTATTGTGGCATAGCTGTTGCTCAAACTTGAGGAAACAGGCCTGGAAACAGAAGGAATTCTTCGCGTGCCTGGATCTGCTTCACGTGTTAAGGTATGTACCTCTTCCACCCAAACTGTACAGATTGGTGACAACACTTGTTGTCAGAAACATGTTTATGAGCAAGCAACATTGGGTCATTCACTCATATGTTAAACCACACTTCCTACATATATATTTATAGCTATTTCATTTTCCTGAGTACTGATTGCTATGTAGTCTAAATGGCACCATCAGTACTAAGTGGAAGAGAAGCCCATTGTAGAGAGTACACAGTAACTTGAGGAGAAAAAGAAGAGGGACAGTTGCAGGAAAAATTTTTTTTAACACAGGGCACTTATAGCAGATCATGCTCACTGAACATGGACTTACTATGGGCTTACTATGGAGGGAATAAGCCCGAGAAGCACTCCAATATTTTGTTGCAGATTTCACATGGAGTTTTGTAGTACTTGTGCTCAATGGCATTACAATGAAACCATGTGAGGAAAAAATGCAGAGCCCTGCAACCAGACAATTGCCCCAAAAGGATTTCAGAGAATTGTCATTAGCCATGCTACTAAATATTGGCACGTTACAGACGCGCCGAACAGGCGTGCTAGGGTTAGGAAAGGGCATGTTAGGGTTGAGAAGGGGTGTCCCTTCCGGACGCCCCTCAACCCTAATATGGACTGAGTCCATACAAAATGGCGGTGCCCGTCCACACTGGGGCCGACATTTTGACGTCGTGGACGCATAGTGTCTGGACGTCACATGGCAGAAGTGACTCCGTGAGTGCGCGACTAGTGCCTTGAGGCACCACTTCCGGATCGCAGAAAGAAGCCCCATTTCGGCGCTTCTTTCTTCCTGCGCCCGGGAACCGCGCAGTTTGGCTGCTGCGGTTCCCAGATGTAGCAAGTGGCGGCGGCGGCAGAGCGCCCTTCTTGGGCGCTCTGTAACACGCCATTGCTAGCTTAGTTGAGGCGCCAACCCCAGGTCAGTGCTAGAATCCACTGCTATAGAAGGCCTGGTACTTTACCATGAGAGTCTGCCTTCTTTCTGAGGAGTCTGTTCAAATGGCCTCAGAAAGTTACCCTCAGAAAGTTCTTCCTAATGTTTAGTCAGAATATTCTCTCTCATAATTTGTTTATATGATACTCTGTTCGTTTTTGAATTATTTATGTTTTTGTATCCAGGCAATGCTTTGCAATATGTATTATAAGCCAAACATCCACATGACAGATGTAATGTTTTTAATATTCAGTTATTGTATCATTTACATCTGATCAAATGTTACCCAAGGACAACAGGGAAGTCTTTAAAAAAACCAATTCATATTTTACCACTCAGCGCTACTGCATATTATGTTGATGTTAGAATTTGAAAGCATTCCAGAAAATATGTTTAAGGCAAATGCATATGGCTCTAATTAAATATTTGAATGTAACTAAAGGTTTGGAAAAAATGTGTGATTTCTTATTTCCATTAATTTCTGATTATATCTACTAGAAGATGAGGTCACAGTCATACTCCATCATGACCAGGGCTTAAATCCTATTGTTAGACTTGATTAAAGGAAAGCCGCAGGAGTTTACCACATACCATGCAGCCGCGGACAAGTCTACATTGGGACCACCAAACAGTGTTCAAACATGAATCAAGGAACATGAAACACTGCAGACTGAGGCCTGATCCAGGCCGGCACTTTGCTCCGGCCTGGACACATAGTAGGGTTGCCAGGGGGTGGAGTGACCACACACCTCGCAACCCTACTACATAAGCGCCAAGCATCTTGTGACGTAAGTGCACTCGCAACATCACTGCAGCGTCGCACAAAGAACCTGGAAATTCTGAGTTCTTTTTGCTCCACAGTGGCACCACACTGTTTGGGGGTTGCACCGTCTCTAAGGAGCAAAAATGGGTCAGCAGTAGCAGAACATGTTATAAACCATCCTGGACATAAAATGCTGTTTCAAAACACTGAAATTCTAGACCATGCCAACAACTATCAGGTCAGAATGCACAAGGAAGCCATTGAAATCCACAAACACCTGGACAACTTCAACAGGAAGGAAGAAACCCTTAAAGTAGACAAAGTTTGGCTGTTAGTCCTGAATAACAGCAAGATAAGGACTCAGCAAACGCAAATGAAAAACCACTCAGGGTCAGGGGTTTTCCCAGCAGACAATGATCACTAATTAAACAGACACTAATCCTCTTTGCATATCCTCCCACCCTGAGTCCTTGCCATCAACAACAGAACAATACACAGATTAAAATGGAAATCACTCCTCCCTACACAGGGTCACACAGAGTGAGTGACACACACACACACACACACAATTCTCTTCCATGCCAGCATTCTCTGAAGATGCCAGCCACAGATGCTGGCGAAACATCAGGAATAAACTCTTCTAGAATATAGTCACATAGCCTGAAAAACCCACAAAAAGTTATGGATGCCGGCCATGAAAGCCTTCAACTTCACAAAACTCTGACTGTATCTTATAGCACTTCACTCACCCACACTAATCCTCTCCTCTGTGTTTTTAAACCAGACAGAACTCTAGAAAACATAGGAGTAGTTTTTCTTTGTTCCCCCTCACAACAAAACAAGCAAACAAAAAAACTATTTATGTCCAGCAGTGACTTTTTTCAAAACTGAAAGTGACTATGGCGCGTTACAGATGCGCCGAAGTGGCGTGCTAGGGTTAGGAAGGGGCGTGTTAGGGTTGAGAAGGGGCATCCCTTCCGGACGCCCCTAACCCTAATATGGACCGAGTCCGTACAAAATGGCGGTGCCTGTTCCACACGGGCGCTGCCATTTTGACGTAGCGGACATGTTGCGTCCGCACAGCGCATATGACTCTGCGAGTGTGCCATTGGCACCTCGCAGCATCATAACTGCACCGCAAAGGGAGGCGCCATTTTGGCACTTCTTATTTGCAGCGGGAGGAGCCACACAGTTTGGCTGCTGCAGCTCCTTCGCGCTGCAGGCGGCGGTGGCAGAGCGCCGCTTCTCGGCACTCTGTAACGTGCCTACGATTTGCTTCCAGGTTTTTTTAAAGCCCCACTCCAATGCTTAAAACAATTCTGTGGAGGAGGCAAACCAGTGAAAATTCTCTCAATTTCTCTTGAGGAAAATATTGGCCCAGGTGAGGGCCTGTTTCAGGAAGGCAAACAAATGGTGTGCATGAGTGTATGGTGGGCTTTAAGAGATGGCAGAAATGACCTCCAAGTGTGACCTGCGCTTTGCCCATCTTTGATTTAAAGGAAGTTATCATATTGTACCAACCCAGGAAATAATATGAAATAACATATTCTGCAGCTGTCCAAATTTGGCTGGGATAGTCCTCTGTTGTACCCCCCCCCCCCCTTCAGCTGCTTTTAAAATGTTCTCGTTTCTCCTGCTTTTCCTTTGTTCTCAGTTTAGTTCAGTTGCTGCAAAATGAATTCAAAGTGCAAATGTAATTTGCATTCAATCAACTCAACAGGGGGGAGGAGAATAGGAGTGGGCAAAGTGTTGCCCTACCCAGTACACTCAGCCAAAGCAAACTGTTGCAGCCTCTACTAGCTTATCTAATCATTTTCATTAATCAGCAATCATACTCTAATGTTTTTGGGCACATGTGTCCCAGTTTTCATGTGGAATGTTGGAGGGTGTGGGTTAGTGCAGAACAAAGTTCAAAATCATCTCTTCTTGCCACATGGTTACCAAAATGCCCAATAATAATGGTGAGTGGAATGGGGTAAAACAGAGTAATAATAATAATAATAATAATAATAATAATAATAATAATAATAATTTGTATCCCACCTCTCTCTGTATTGGATCGAGAGTATACTGCAGGGCTTAACAAAATATCACTATACTTTGAAGACATAGAAATAGTAGTCCCCAGAGTGATCTGAGTCAACAGAGTTTTAACTGCTCAGTGTTAGGGTGATATGGAAAGATTTTGCCAGCATTGAAACAAGGTGATTCAAATCCCCAAATCAGCCACAGAAACTTACTGGGAGATAGTGAACAAGTTACACCCTTTCAGCCTAAGAGGATGGCAGTGGCATACATGATCTGAATAAATCTTGCTGAGAAAACACAATGAAAGTTTGCCATAAATTGGAGCTGATTGGCAGAGATACTTACAGGGAAAGTCACTTTTCTCTGTGCATTTAGCTCATAACCAGTCAAAGGCACAATCCTGAATTATTTAGAACTGTGTTTTATTTTCATTTTCCCTGTGTTATTAGATGTATGCTATTTTAATGTACCTCCCTTTTGGTTCAACGTTCACTTGTCAGTAGTAAGACATATTTGACAAGTCCATTATTTAAGATGAGTGTGTAAAACATGGAATACAGTTCTACATATAGAATCTTATAGAAACTTTTTATAATGAAAAAAAAAACTTTCACCAACCCACACAAAAAAGGTAGGTGCCTTTTTAGAGGGTATGTGAGTAATACTTTTAATTTCTCTGATATTTTAAAACCTTATAATTACTATAGGGGCAATTTGGCTTATATTTGAGTACATACAGGATTTTGCAGTGATTTTATGATAGTATTCATAATTCAACTATAGGCCACATTACTTTCCAGATATATTACAGCTCATGGCATTGACTAGTTTGGTTTGTTGGTAATTCGTTTCTTTCCATCATCTTTCCCCTTCCCTCCAGTAAAAGGTACAGTTAAATCCCTTATGTTGCTTTTTTGAATGAAGTCAGCTGATTTGATTTAAGAGATTTAGAGTATTTAACTGTTATTTTTTTTCTAAATAGCCTTTCTTATAACTTAGCATCTTAATTAAAAATTGCATCTTTATCTTCTAGAAATATGAACCAGTCTTCTTGATATCCAGTGTATTGTTTTTGTAATTGCCCAGGTTAGAGTGCTTAAAATCATGGATGGGAAAAATGAATTTAATTGGCACCTAGGGATTATGCTAGAGGGGTAAGACAAATCACTTCTAACTACAAATCTGTAGTCTTCCAATCTCTGATCCATTGTAGGTTTCTGCATATTCTTCATGTCTGCCTCATACAATGATTACTGATGGCTAAACTAGACAAAATGCCATTCATACAGTTCACAAGAAACAGCTTGTCAAAAGATGGCTGGCAAAGTGATCTTTGTGGGGTTTTTTCAGATGGAAAACACAGCTTGGGGCAGGACTTACATATATCCAGCAGAGCCCTTATTGATTTCTTCAAGTCATACGGTCCTGGCTTGGTTGAAGAGCTTCAGTTCTAGCTCCTCCCACTATATAAGTATTCTGTGGCCTGGTAATGACTGGGCTGCTAATTTTCTCAGAGAGTTGCTCTGCTGGTTTGAGATTTGTCTTGCCTGCAGTTTGATACCACTTTAGCTGTCATGACTCGATCTGATGCAATCCTGGGATTTGTAGTTTTGTGAGGCAGTGGACTTCTCTGACATACTAGGCTGAATACAAAACTACAAATCCCAGGATTCTACAGGATGGAGCCATGACAGTTAAAATGGTGTCAAACCACTTTATTTCTGCAGTGTGGAATTGCTGTGAGTCTCTTAGTGCTTTACATTTTGAACATAAGAGCATGGTTTGGAATATAAGAGCACTTGCTGAGAGTTCAGGCAGCATATTCCCCCTATTGCTCATTCCTAAATTGCAAGTTCTTCTGTCTGTTAACAACAGCAAATTGGCTTGCATTTTGACACATCTGAGAATTGTTTTGGAAAAGCTAGCTGAAAGGTGCTTGACACAGGCTGACTTGCAAATATTTATATTTAACTGCTAAGTGCCAAATTCAGATACTTTTATTCTAGGAACAGCTTCATTTAAAAATATTGCAATCCCACCTAGGCAGTTTGTGGGGGCAATAGAATTCTCTTTTATTGGCAGCTTTTTCTAATCAATCATTTTTGTTTTATCTTTCAGAGTCTTCGCCAAGAAATTGAAGCAAAATTTGATGAAGATACTTTTGACTGGGATCAAGTACGTAACAATGACGCAGCAGGACTATTGAAGATGTTTATACGGGAACTTCCAAGTCCCCTCTTCACTATGGAATATTTGCCTGCCTTCATCTCATTAGTGGAAAGTAAGTAGAGCAGTCAGCATTCTGTTTAGTATCCTCTTCTTAATCCAACAATTTGACTCACTATTCACAATCCAGAAATTTAAAAGAATCATAAGCTTTGCTCCAAATATTTACTTCAGCAGCCTCACCAGCATCTTTTCCGCTCCCACTTACAAGTATGCCTCAGTGCAGAACCTCAGTCCTTGTTTAGGCTCATGTGAGAATGAATGTGCATGGAAGAGCTGCCAATATAATTCTTATAAGCCAGTTATCTTTCACACACCAGTCCAAGTATCTTGAGTGGTCAATAGGATAAACTGGATATGTCACCACATGTAACATGATAGATGAAATGAGGAATACATTCATACATTACTGTGACTTACGTCGCTCAGTTTTATCTTTTTTATTGTATTTTATTTTAATACAATATTTCCTTGTGATTGGCGGGCTATAAATTATTATTATTATTATTATTATTATTATTATTATTATTATTATTCATGTCCCTATACTAAATATACATGATTCTTTCATCTCAGCCAGGACAACCACTCACAGCACACAATGGGCTTTTTTTAATGTCATGGTTTAGCACAATATAAATGAGTTTGGCCTCCTACCAGAGTCACATATGTCACTACCTCTGCTGCTGCCAAGACGATCACTTTGAAAACTTTTGCTACATTTTTTTTTTGTCATCCAAAGCAGGAAATGTGGCTAACACCAACTATAGTTTGTTTAAACAAGATAAATTTCAGAAACCACTTTGAGATAGTCTTAAATTAACCATTGTTAATGTCATTTGTTATTGCCAAAGGTACAATAATTTGTGGTTATGTAGTCCAGCCATTCAAAGTCCAAGAGTAGAGCTTTCCAAAGGCAAGGTGCTACCAATGGAAATGTCCTTTTTCAGGTTGATGTCCCTTCTAGCTCAGAAAGTGGAGCAATTGTAGAAGAGCTTCACATTATAAATTCACTGAAACTGGGATGTATGGTAGCCAAGAAGCACTGTAAGATTTTGAAGATTTGAATTACACTCAGAACTGGGAAAGAAGCAAACCACAGGTTCAAAAAAAAAATAATGGTTTCAGGAGCCAGGTTTCAGGAGCAACAAAGCATGGGAATAAGAGTTAAAGTACCTCTTCTTTGGACCACAGTCTTAATCTGAATTATTCTCAACTGCTAATATTTTAAAAATAGAGGAGCATAATTTGACACATAAGAATTAAATATGTAGCTAGTATAACTCACACATTAAATTAGAAGGACACGTGTATACATGGTGCCCCAACCCTGCACTGACAGGTCGTTACATTGCAAATGTTTTTATAAATGCCCCCAAATGTCAGACAGGGCTTGTTCTGTGGCACAGATGGCCGCATTGTAGGGGAGCTAAAAAGTTTGGCTGCTTGTATTCTAGCCTTGTTTTGTTTATTTGACAAGACACTAGAAGAATGGAACTGCTGGGCTGTGAATGCAAACAGAGCCACAGGTTGTACGCACAACCTGTAAACACCCACTGAAATACTGCCTGTGTGGCATTCTCTGCGTAGGCCTTTTCTAGTTAGGCTTGTAAACAACAATTTATCATTTATGGCAGGGTATTGCTGATAACATTGATAGAGGAGGATAAGGGAACCTTTTCCAAACAGAAATTTTCTGTTGCTTCTCTCCCTGGTGTTATCTCTTTTAGTGAAAACAGTGTGTTTCATAAAAGGGGGTGGGGGGGAGAGATGGTTTAAAATTTTAATATCTTTTATTATTTTAATGTCTGCCCCTGAGGTGTTTTTTATATTTTGATCCATACAGGATGCAGTGTTGCTGCCAAATGAAAACATATCAGTAATTTCAATGAAACAAGCTGTTGAGTCAGGATAGTTTGGATCACAGGATTAGATATGCTGCCAAGGATTGTGAAACCAGCCAATCCTGGTCAGACATTGGAAAATTTCAAATCTTAATTTTTTAAGTTAGGAAAACAGCTATTGTTGGATCTGTTTAATTTTTTAAGTTAGGAAAACAGCTATTGTTGGATCTGTTTGGTTGGCTGATGCTTTTCATTCTACCACTGCTTCCTGTGGCCTTATAAGTCAATGGACGAAAGGCACATAATCTCACATACAATTAATTGCAGCTTCTCCAGAGGATTTTTAAGAGGCTGCTGTAGTGATTGTGGTTTTTCAGTGACATTCCTTACAAGGCAGAGCTTGGTGGATTTGTTGCCCTTCCTTTTTAAAAAGTAACTTACTGCTGTCACTAATTACTCATTAACTGTAGTAATCTAGTATAGTAATATGCTACTTTTGTGCTTTCCTTTAAAAATTTCAACAAGATTCTGTAGTCTGTTTCTGGACAAGAACCTCCAGCACCCCTCTCCATTTGTCGTGTTGGCTCTGGCTGATGGAATTTAGAGACCAAGATCTTGAGGTTCACCATTCTATTGTATAGTCATTAAAGTTATCACTAGTCATGATTAGCCTTATTGCTCCACCTACATTAATGATTCTCACTCAGCCAAAATGTCTGTAGCTCTACCCACACTTTCCAAAATTAATTATCAAATTGTGGCCTTGTTTAGTACAGCTAATTAATAAATTATCCCCTTTGTTAGTACTGTATCTGTATAGTCACAAGTGCTTTTTATTATCTTTGTTCTTAGGAAACTGAAAGAAAAAGGTAAGTCTAGTTCTCCTCACTGCAGGATTCTTTAGGGACCCAGGAAAAATTAGAGAAAATATAAAGGAATTCATGGCTTTATTGAAATGATATTGGTAGAAACAAATGTACAGAATAACACCTACTAGCATGATTAATGGCTGCCTAAGCATGACTAGCTTATAGAAGAAGATATTAGGCTGAAATTGCTCCAGAATCTGGTAAGCATGGGATTGGCTTTTAAATATTGTGTCAACAAGATCCTATAAAGACAACCTCTTTGCTTTTAGTGGTGTTCTCCTGTCTGTCAGGGACTGATAAACAAGGAAGGACCCATTCTTAAGTATAAAAATAGTTCCAAACAGTAGCAGTAATGTTGTTTCTGGCTCTGTTGTGGTTGTGACTTTAGAGACCTTCAGGTCATTTCCTACTTATGACAACCCTGAGGCAAACTTATCATGGGGTTTAATGTTTAATTGGCAAGATTTGTTCAGAGGGGGCTTGTCATTGCCTTCCTTTGAGGCTGAGAGAGTGCAACTTGTCCATGTTCACCCAGTGGATTTCCGTGGCTGAATCCCAGTCTCAAGAGCCATAATCCATTGCTCAAACCACTACACTTTGCTGGCTTTAGAGGTGGATTTATTGGTGAAACAAAACAAACAGAGCAATGCATCTGTGGTTTAATGATAACTGGGGTCTGTGCAACATTAAACAATGTGGCATGAGAAATCCCTTGAAAATGAATGAGTTGATGTTTTAACAGGAGACAGAGATGGATTATTAAGTGGACTGCTTTGAATTAAAAGGGAAGCCTTCTGAGACATCAAAGAAGAAGTGACTGGCAGCCATAAGAAAAGATGGCCTGCTTGTGACCCATAGGACAAATTATGCAAGGAATGTGCTCCTAAAAACAAGGTTTCTTTCTAAGGCACTTGCTCCTTTTGAAACCAGAACAGAGTTTCCCTGTATTTTCTTACTTAGGACTGTCTTCCCAGCACCTGGGGTTGAGTTTTTATAAAAAGAAGAGACAATCGTGTATGCTTACTCAGAAGTAAATCCCAAATATTTCAGTGTTCAAGGAAGTGTGTATAGAATTAATCTGGAAAAGTATATTATGTAGGGGATACATGAGAAAAGAAACATGGAAGTACATGGAATCTACAACTAATTCAGCTTCAGTTCTGATATTCTAGCTAATGATAATACATAGCTGTAAATCATTTTTCTTATTAATCTTTCTATTATAATAATCCAGAGATTAGTAACAACAAAATCAGCATGAAAAATATAAAAAGGTTTCATCTGCCTTTACACAGTAAGACTCAGTAATATCAAGATAAGTATGTACATTTAATATGTATATAATAAAAGTAAATCAATTAAGAATGTAAAATGGTGACACCTATCAGTTTAACACTAGATGCAAAGTAAGGAAAAAGTAAGTGAAAATATAAACCAAATCGATTTCTTACCCATTTAAATGAAAGAAAATAATTTAAAAGATTAAACCTTAGTCATATATATACTGTTGCAAAGATAAAAGACTAAAAACTTATTTGCTACAAACCTGCCCATCAACTCTGTGATTCACAAAATATTTCATCTGCTATAACATTTCATAACCAGATGGTTCCACCACCCCAATATGTTACTCATTAAGAATCCTCAGATTTTAAATTCTAAACAGTGTAACCCCATCCATGTATTTTCTGATGTAAACCCAAATATTCCCAGACAAGTTTGAAGAGAATTGCAGCCTATTTTATTTTATTTGGCTTCCAGCTCCAGCTGCACATTTTCACATTCTAATTGTTTTGAAGGGATGCTGAGCTCTTCCTATTCTGTGTTGATCTCCAAATCTACCATTACAAAACACATCGTTATTTTGGAAAATCCCAGTGGGGAAAATGGTCCTTTGCTCGTAGTTTATATCCCAAACATGCAGAGTTAACAGATATGACATTTTTGATATCTATAAACTGTGACAACTAAAGATGATTCTGAATACTCCAGTGAAAGAAGAATTCATACATACGTTTATGATGTGGGTGGAAATGTGATACTGCGTCACTGACCTATAGTAGATTATATGAGTGCTTATCATCCTTACTGATTATGTATCCTATAAGACAATTTTATTATTATTATTATTATTATTATTATTATTATTATTATTATTATTATTAACCTTTATTTATAAAGTGCTGTAAATTTACACAGCGCTGTACATGCAATCTTTTTAATTGGACGGTTCCCTGCCCTCAGGCTTACAGTCTAAAAAGACACGACACAAAAGGAGAAGGGAAAGGTGGTGGGGAAGGGGCCTCGCTAGTAGGATAATACATATAAAATACATAGCAATACAGGAAATGATTCAATAAAACAGACAACAAAAGAACAACAAAAAGCAAGTGACAATTATGCAATACCTGGGAACGCTTCTCTGAACAGGATGGTCTTCAGCTCCATTTTGAAGCTGGTTAAAGAAGAGATAGCTCTTGTTTGTGGGGGAAGAAGGTTCCAGGAGTATGGGGCAGCGAGTGAAAAGGGGCGAATCAGAGATGGGGCAGAGGAAATCCTGGGCTGGGACAGCAGACCTTGAGTACCAGAACGGAGGGCCCTAGTGGGAAGGTGAGAAGAAATAAGGTTTGATAAGTAAGGAGGGGCCAGCCCATGTAGGGCTTTAAACGTGGACAGCAGCAGCTTGTACTGAATACGAAAAGGGAGGGGGAGCCAGTGAAGGGTGCTGGACAGAAATTAAAGGACGGAGGTGAGAAAGAGGAAGCCCAGCCAGGAGGACGTTACAGTAATCGAGTCGTGAGGCCACAAGACCAGGATCTTGGCAGTAGAGGCAGAGAGATATGGTCGGATTTTGGCAATGTTGTATAAAAAGAATCTACAAGCCTTGGCTGTGGTCTGGATCTGAGGGATACACGACAGAGAAGAATCAAAGATAAAACCAAGACTGCAGGCTTGCTGGACTGGTTGAATAGAAATGTTGTCCACAGAGACAGAAAAGGAGTGTTGAAGGGTGGACTTAGGAGGAAAGACAAGAAGCTCCGACTTGGACATGTTGAGCTTCAAACGCCGATGGCACATCCACTGCGAGACAGCTGCGAGACAACATGAAACTTGCTGTTCAAGCCTTGGAGAAAGGTCAGGTGTGGAAAGATACAACTGGGTGTCATCGGCGTACAGATGGTAGGAAAAACCAAAAGAACTAATGCGTTTACCTAAGGACAATGTGTAGAGAGAAAACAGAAGGGGATCCAGAACAGAGCCCTGAGGAACACCCACAGATAAGGGAACAGAGGATGAAGTCTGTCCACCTGCAACCTCTGCAAAAGATCTGCCAGACAAATAAGATCTAAACCAGTCGAGAACAGAGTCTGAGAACCCAAGGTCAGAGAGTATGTCAACTAGGAGACAGTGATCAACGGTGTCAAAGGAAACTGTAAAAGGCCAAGTCTTCCAATTAGCAAAATGAAAGAAAAGGTCAAACTGTTGTGTGACAAAGGTATGGGACAGCATGACCAAAGAGGAACAGAGTTTGCAGGAAAGCTAAATGTAAATTCTATTGATTCAGTGGTTCTACTCTAGTTGAAAGTACCAATAAGATGCAATCCAGTGTCTGAATTATCATTTTAAGAGGGAGGATTCTCCACTTCAAATTCAGCAGTAAATCCAGCAATAGGTGCCATTCTGGCCTCTGACCAGAAGACGTTGTCTGCTGCCGACTTAAGAATTGTGTAGACTAATTTATCTGGAAAGAGTTTTTAAAAAAAACAACAACAATAATACAGCTATTACTGATGACAATAATTGCTAAATGGAACTTCCATATTAAGTAACCACATATCTCCCGTCTGTGTATGGGGCATAAAACAGTTACAGTGGTACCCCGGGTTACGAAAATAATTCGTTCCGCCGCCGCGTTCGTAACCCGAAATCCTTCGTAAGCCGAAAAAGCCATAGGCGCTAATGGGGAAAAGCCGCGATTTCGTGCGAAATAGCGCCGAAAAGCACCAAAAAATTTTTCGTAACCTGAAATAACCTTCGTAACCCGGAACAGTTTTTTCCTATTGATTTTTTTCGTAACCCGGAAATTTCGTAAGGCAGTGCTTTCGTATCCCGGGGTACCACTGTATTTGTTTTTATGCCTAGCCTGGGAAGCTAGGATGGGAAAGGATTAATGGAGCTGACCCACTTATGTGTGATTCTTAACGTTTTTTGTTTGATCCTGTCAGCGGGCTTCTATCATCAGCCTACTGGACAAATGCCTACACTGTTATAAAATATTCAGTGCTGCAATCAAAACTTATTTAAAAAGTGGACTTTTCCCCAGGTTAGAGTGTTGTTGTTTTTTTATTTTAAAAATGTCCCTGTCATTTTATTCTTAGAAATCTCTCAAGTCAAACTGCAGCTGCAGGCTTTGCATTTACTGATCCTGTTGCTTCCTGATTCCAGCAGGGACGCAGCCAAGGTAGGCAGGCACATTATTCAGTGTGGTTTGCCATCTGTATTTGTTGACTTTCAAATGAGCCTATTAGATATGCAGAAACCAAGCACTTCCAAAAGGACAACACATGTAGCCATATGTGGTCCTGCTTTTGATTGTTGCAGCCTCACTTATTGGTAAGAAGGGGCTGAAAACATCATTCTCCTTGTGCCCTGATCATTTGAACAGATCCCCTTCACCTAATGTGGCTGTTGGCTGTTAAGGTGGGTTGCTGGGGCATTTACATAGTCTATATAGTCTTACTAAATTTGAAGCATTTCTGAATCCACAACTGCAATACATAATACCAGCCAATGTTAATATATTTTGCTAGGATTACAATCCAGCACTGAACCAGAATTGTTAAGACCCAAGGAAAATTCACCAGGCTTTTCTGCCAGGATTTACTGTGGTTAAACTATCTGACATTCATAGGATAGGTCAGAAACACACTGAATGATCTTTGTGATCCAGTAAATTGAGACTGAGTAGCCTTTTTTTCTGCTAGGCCCTTCTGCAGTTTTTGAAGAAGGTGGTAGCTAATGAGAGGAAAAACAAAATGACTTTATGGAATGTTTCCATGATTGTTGCCCCAAACCTTTTCATCTGCAAAGGCAAACGTGCAAACCAAGAAGAGATGTTAGCAGCTGCCACCACAGCCCATGTTGTGAGACTTTTGATTAAATACCAGGATATCCTGTGGACGGTAAGTCAAAATGTTAGTTCCTACTATTACTGTTCAAAACGATTGCCATATTTTTCTGGCAGAATTCTTATGCTTTTAACACCTATGTTAGCAATAAGCTATCGTACAGAGATAAATCTAACATTGTATGTTGGTCTTTACTTTGCCAGAAGAAACTAACTTTCCTGTGCTTGATTTATGTGGCCAGTTTCTTTTTATATTTAAAAACAGAGAAGAACTATAATCAAAGCTGAATCATTTGTGAAGCTTATTAGTTCAGGCTCCCAAAATGTTTCTGAATTATGAGACTGGCTTGCAAGGGTAATGTCTCTGAATATAGACTGAATACCATTTCTAGTGTGGGTTTGATGCAGAATCAATCCCCAACTTGTAGAGCTTGACACTCAAGTCATAATTTACTCCCTATTTTACAGGAGCACACTTCAATTTCACAGTAGTATCCTTCAATCAGAGTTAATTCTTAGTTATATGCAGTGGCTGCAAACTAATGCAGATACATTCAATAAAGTTGTGGAAAGTGACCTGTATATAGAAAATGTACAGAGCATTTACATGATTTTTTTAAAAAAAGTAATAAACAAGGAGGTAAAGACTTTAATAGAATACAAGAAAGATTTTTTCTTCCAATTTAGTAAAGTTACAATAAACTTTCTATCTACAATGAAAGGCAAAAGAAAATGAGTGGCCAGTCAGTATGAGTTCATCAAAGACCACAAGGATTGAGGAAATCAGTCTCTTAGTTGCAAATAGTATGTCTGATGCTTTGACTGTGACTGATGCTTTGTCCTATTAGCATAAAAGCTGTACAGTGGTGCAGGCAGGGGGGGTTGGTGGAAGGAAATGTTGTTGACATTTATTACCTTTCTCTGGAGGGAGGGGGGAAAGCTGAACAAATAAGAAAATTTCAAGGAGGAATTCTGGGATATGTAGAAAATGCCTTTGTGATCATTTTCAGGAGATTATTTTAAGACTTCTGTTTCCAAGACTGCCTGTCAGGAATTTCTCAAAGTTACATTCAAGGAATGTCTTTGAGGGTGGCTTTTGAGAAGTCATTTGTCTTGTATACTTAGGGGTTTTGTTTTGTTTTGTTTTCTGATCATTTAGGTCCCAGCATTTCTCATTTCTCAGGTGAGAAAGATGAATGAGGCTACAATCAACAATACCAAAAGGCAGCTAATGTTTGACAAAGGTGTGCGAAGACTATTAAGAAGAAAAACTATGGAGCGAGAGAGGCCAGAAAGAACGGAGGTGGTTATTTGTTTATATATCTGTCCCATTGATTACAGACCGCTAACCATGCTCTCCAAGAATCTCAAAATGATTTGCAGATATTAAATAACAAAGTGCCATAATAATATACAACAATTAAAATCAGAAGACCTGGGTGAAGAGTTCAGTCTTAAATAGGTGCCTCAAGTATTCCAAAGTTTCCACTTCCTAAATACCACTTTGAAGAGCATTTAACAAGGTGGGTGCTATTGCTGAGAAGGCCTGCTTCCAGGTTGGCTAATAAGCTATTTGACGATAGCAGCTATTCAAATGCACCAGACCCTCCATTTTAATTTGGGGTACTCATACTGGTATGATCCACCCCAAATCTCCCCCTCCCAAAAAAAGAGACAAAGGTGGGGTACAGACCACCCAAAAAGGGCGGTCTCCTGGCCCCTGGTTTTGGTCTGCGGGGAAGCTGCAGCCTCCAGAACGCGGGACTTCTCCGTGGACCAAAAAACCCCTGCAAAAAGCGGGTTCTTCTTGTGGCACGATTATGACTCCGCAATGCACCAATGGTGCACTTGCACCGTCATAATGGCGCCACAGTGTGCAGACGCTATGAGTCCGGTACGTAACGATGGTGGTGCCCATCTGTACAGGGCACTGCCATTTTGATGCCCTCGTCACGTGCGAGGAGCGTCTAGAAGTGCCGCCCCTCACACATGATGAGGGCATCCTTTCGCACTCGTCTGGACTGGGCCAAAGACAGCATTTGCTCCCCTAATCATCAGCCCTTCAAACCTCTCCCCAAAAGAAAAAAATTAGCTGCAAAATCAGCCAAAATGGCAGCCAGAAGTGTAATGCTGTCACTTCAGGCACACTGAAATGTGCTACCATGGCCCATCAGGTAGGTATAGGAAGGAAAAATGCCCCCTGCCCTGTTTGCAGTTGCTCACCTCTGTTCTAGACCAAGCAGAAAGGTAGTACACATAAAGTACATTACATGGGTTTACCAGTTCATTCACTACAATGACCAGGCTGTCCCATTGCAATGGTCAGGCAAGGGTGTAGTTAGCATACCTACCAACACAGATAATATCCACTCCTTAGCAGAGATGTCATTTGGTCCTCTAAGGATTCAGGAGCATATCCAAATTAAATCCCTATTCCTTCTGAGGATGTACAACCCTCTCTAGAAGAGACAAACTCCCCAATTCCCATACCTGGAAATGGTACATACATAGAATCTTTGGAATCGTGGGGGGGAGGAATTATTTTATTGTTTGTGTTTATTGGTTTCTTTTCTTTAAAAAGAAATCTATGCCCAAAATAGCTCAGAAGAAGAAAAATATACAGTCCATTTCAAGGTTTCAGAACTGCAATTTGGTTGATTCCTGACATAAATCTTTGACAGAGAAGAGTATTAGTCATAGTGAATGGAACATGAAACTGGCAGTGAACAGTATTTTGATAACTTGAATTAAATTTCAGCCAGCTCAGCATAAAACCTGGCATTCATATGTTCTAAATTACACAACACTAGAAATGTGGGATAAAGTACTAAGTCTGCCATTGTTCTTTTCTCTGTGTAGTACTAATTGTGTTAGGAACTGGAAGTAAGCATTGCTAATTGAGTTATTCTGGTTATTATTCACAAAAAGACTGACAAAAGTCTGCAGCATTCCAAGTAAGGTCAGATGGATTGTGCTTAGATCTACCTTTACAAAACAGTAGGAGCCACATTATCTCCAACAGGAAATCATTGCTCCCAATGAGATTAAACTACCATGCATCATCTCAGTGTGGAAAAAAATCTCTTTGGCTTACTCAGATCTGACCCGTTTCCATTCATTCTTTCCAAAGTTTCTACCTCTCTTCACCTTAGCCGTTTCACCCCCCTCTCTTCTAGGTTTCTGTGATATCAGTTATTTCATCAGTAGATAGAAGTGACTGTGATGCAGTAAAATTCACCTCCTAGATGAATTCTTTTTTAAAAAACATCCACATGCTGGTGACATCTTTTTGGCTAATGATAAAAAACTCTTACATTCCCAGCCCGTTTTGTGCCTTAAACAACAGACCTCTCTGTGATCTTTGTAATTAGCCCCAAATGTTGGGAAGCAAGCCCAGGGTCGTATCTTGCATGATCTAAACAGACACTTTGTGTGCACAGTGGGGCTCTCCCACCCTATAATAGCACCCTTTGAATTTTGGAGACCCTGGGGAAGGAGTGGAAAGAGATACACACCAGCATTTCAACACTGATGAAAAGCAGGACACATGTGGCCAAGCAACGTGTGAGTGTGGTCCAGGCAGCAAAAAGTTATTATCAAAGATGTACACACAAGCTAGGAGAAGCTGCAGCAGTCTGAATTTGCCTAAGCCTACTGGGAAGGTTGACATTCCACCTGCTCCCCTCCCACCACCTGAATTAATTGAGTACAGTGTGCCCACGCCCTATGCAGTTTCAAGCTTATACTGAATCCGCACAAGAATAAAGTGTATGGTGCACGTGCCCATGGTGCGCATGCTGCATGGTGCCGCAAGCACATTCCATTGTTTTCAATGGGGCATGAGTATACGTGAAATTCCCTTCCTTAAGGGAAGGGCCCTCTGTATTTGCTACTTTTGCACTTTGAACTCAGTTTACACAATAGAGATAAGTCAAGGACAAGGAGAGGAAGGGGGGGATAGAGAGATCAGGATGTATTAAAAGCATTTGAAAAAGTGGTACAACAGGGGATTAACTGCCTAATTGTAACAGTCATAGGGTATGAAAAGAGGAATATCAGTCCTGCTTATTCTCCCCCTTTTCTCAGATCCTCTTCTTCCATTGCAGTCCCTATGCCATATCCTAGGCCTGAGTATTCCCCAACAAAGGCTTTTCTGGGGTGCAAACAACTGCAGTGGGAAGGAAAGAGCAGGGATATTTCATTGTCTAATCATTACTTAGGTTAATACTTTTGTTGAAATTAACAGGTTGTTGTTTCTGTCATTTCTGCAGTCTGACATACCTGAAGGGGTGATAAGAGTTCATGCCCCACTGCATTCAAAAGTTTCTATGGCAATTCAGCTGAACAATCAAACAAAAGCCAAAGATATTCTGGCACGATTTCACTGTGAAAACAGGTGAGTAAAACATGACAATGAGTTATAGCAAGAGTGAGGAAAGAACAGTTTGTGGGCTGCATGTGGCCCCATCAGGCCCATAGGTAGGCTGGGGCAACTGTGCACCACCCCGGGGCCACCAGCCAAAGGGGGTCCCAAACAATAGTGCGCCAAGATGGCACATGCAGCACACAGTAGGACTCAGGAGTGTGCAAACGCTCTTCCCTACCGAGCCCTATTTTCTGCTAGGCCAAAGAACAACTTGAAATAACTAACTGGCCCAGAACTACAAGTTGAGAGCATAGTGAAGCAGGAAACAAAATGGCTTCATCATTTGCCAAAATCAAGTCACATAAATTAGCCATTATTCATTTCTGTAGATATTGTATCCACAGTCTTCTAAATGACCTGAAATTAAAAATGAGACAAAGCTACATTTAATCCTAGTTGCTTTGGCTAAACTCAGTGGTCTAGCTTGCTGGTCAGCCTTTACTAAGTTGTTGTAGAATATGATACCCTTGTTGAAGAATAATGGTTTCCAAACCACCATTTTCAGTGCCTTTGAACAGGCTCATGCTGACATGGCAGAAAACAGAAGGAGGGGATTTCTGCTAGATGGTTTTGTTTTGTTTTGGGTTTGGTCTTTTGTTTCTTTTTCTCTTGTTGCTCTCAATGAAATGCGGTGGGGGTGGGAAAGTTATATTTATTCAGAGACTGGAATACAGCATGTGTGGGCATTGAGCAGCCCTCCAGATGTTTTTGAACTGCAGTCCCCAGAATTCTTCATCATTATCAATGCTGCCTAGAGCTGCTGGGACTTTCAGCCCAACATCTGGAGGGCTGCATGGTTCCTGCCCTGTGCTAGCAGAATGCGATCCAAAGCCTCACTGTTGTGCTCCTGGTTCGTTTTACTTTTGCTACCTCTATCTGTCTTGGCAGAAAAGTGGCAGAGAATCTGGATTGAGGCCTTCCAATGGCCAATCTTTGTTTTCCTGTGACAGAGATCCACAAAGAACACATAATGGCTACTTTAATCAAACTGTGTATATTACCTGAATAATTCAGAAGAATATTTTCAAAGTATGTACTAAGCAATTATGTAAATTTATTAGAAATTATAACAAATAATAAAATTTAGGGTGGATAGGTTTCTGTGGATCTGCTGGTAGATCTATGTGTGATTTGCAGTGGAAGATTTCAGATTCCCAGTTCTTTAACCATTCCTGGTTATTTCAGTTGACTTGACTATTCTTGATTTTTCCCACTTTCAATTCATAGCCATGGCTCATCAGAGAAGATGAAAATACAAACCCAAAGTTTACATGAAGTTGGAGGAAACATAGGTAAATGTTGCCTTAAAATTCTTTAAAATTCCACAGTAGCAGACATTTCCTTTAGTTGTGGGACTAATGCTAAATGCAACACACAGCAATTAAGACAGAACTCACTGGGAATGACTTCAGTATAAATGGGAATGTGTGATAAGAGTTATAAAGATTTGTTCTCAAATGCTTTTAGGCAACTGCTTTTCTCAGTACTGTAATTTAGCATGGGGCACAGCTTGGACAATTTATCTATGGGATTTGAATAAATGGATCTCTTCCGTATTGAAAATGCTAAAAGTATAAAAATAATGAGATCCAGCCTGATGTAGTAGTTCAAGTATTGGACTGGGACACTGGGAGACCAGTGTTCAAATCTCTAATTGACCATGGAAAATCATTGGGTGACCTTGGGCAAGTTACACTATCTCAGCCTCAGAGCAAGGCAAGGGCAAACCCCCTCTGAACAAATTCGGCCAAGAAAATCCTAAAATAAGTTCACCAAGCATAAGAAATTATTTGAAGGCACACGGCAATATAAAGTTAACACTGTCTAAAACTGTTCTTTTCTTCTTCTTTTTTAACACAATGTTTCTTTCAGGACAACACTGTTTGGATCCAGATGCTTACATGCTGGATGTTTACCGTGCAAATCCACAAGCAGAATGGGTGATTAAACCAAAAATAAGTTGAATTCTGTAAAGACTTCATGGCAGAGCACTTTGGAAAATGCCAAAAGGATGGTTAAAAAGCCTCTCTGTTGTAAGCCACGTTGCCAGTGATGAAACCAAAGCGGTTGCTATTCAGCAAGTAACTTCTCAATTTAATTTGCAACCTGTGTCTTCCAAATGTATCTTGAGAACTCTTACTTCAGTTAACAGTTTGTAATAATAATTTATTTTATAATGACCACACTTTTAACACTGGTTTTACCACTGCCACTTTTCAACTGATATGAAGGAATACAGTCAGCTCTTGTTCACTGAATAAACACTGGATTACTATTACCACCACCATGCCACACTTTTAGACTTGTTTGGGTGGCATCCCAAGAGCAAAAGGACATCTACCAGTAGGTAGAAATCTTGAAGGAAAGGGGAGGGCATCTTTTTAATATGAAGAAAAGGCCGTGCCAAATTTGTTGTCAAACACTTTGTGACTCAGATCAAGGTGGCCAATAAGAGGGAATAACTACTATGTAAAGCATTTTTATGTTACTGTACTGTGCATGTATATAAATGTATAGGTATAAACAATTGCCTATCAGGGTTTCAGTTTCTCTGGTTTTATCCATGCCTAAATTAATATGTAACCATTTGCACAAGTTAATCAGTTGACATGTACATTTTACGTGGTATAATAATCATTGATCCAGAATACAAACAACTTTGAAGGAGCTGAAGGGTGAAAGCCTAGAAACGTCATAAAATTAGCAAAATGTTTTTATATAAAAAAAGTATACCCTTACTGTTAAACATTCACAACATGTGATTTTTGCAGGTGCTCACTCAAATGTGTCATCCTTTCTCTCAGAAACATCTTCTTCATTATTTCTTTTGCTTTTTCATTTAATGTTAAAGTAGCAATAGTGTTGAAAATAGTGGCCTTGGCTTGGCATTTGTATAAATATAGGATAACCTAAAAAGCTGTCTTCATAGCAGACAGGGAAGAATTATTTCAGTGTGAGGTATTATAAAATTTGAAGACAACCTCTAGCAATTTTGACCCCTTTTCTTTCAAATGCAAAAAGAAGCATTTCAAAGAGTGCCCAATACTGAGTGGGAGTGAAAGAAAATATAAGGTAGAGTGTCTAATGGGAGGTATTCACTAACTGCTGTATGGGAAGACAAAATGTACTGCATGTATTGATTTCCAGTTTTCATATATTTTTGTATCTGTGGTAGCTGTAGTGTGTGTGTATTTTTTATTTTTATCTTTATGTAACTTCTCCTTCTCAGCTGAACCTCAAACATACTTAAAGGGTTTAAAAACTGAAATACTTACTGCATGATTAATTCAGTGTAGCTTGTTTAGCTTTTCAAAAATTGGATCATGAAAGGAAGCAGGAAAATCTCTTTGCAACGGATATATGTTTGAGCTATGACTAAGCAAGTGCATTACTTCCATTTGACTAGATAGCCTATGTCTGTCCAGGCTACATACATTACATGACAGGAATCCCATGGTTTTACTCAAATCAGTGTAATCTATACCTATATGTTAACTTTTTATATAGGTGAATTATGTAAAATATTTAGAGGGATATTTTTAAAAAGCACACGTTTTATACTCCTTGATTTGCAAAATGGAATAAATGTCTTAATACAGATTAATTTTCAGAAAGGTACTGTAAAATATTCCATAATAATACAGTAATATCTTATTCGGTTGCTCAAGTCTTAATGCTGCAATCTACCTCACTGCATTTTCCTGCATCTACCAATTCTGATAGCCCTAAAGAGCCATTTTTTGTGAGATGAGATTTCCTTAGCCACATCCCCACTACAGGGAAACAGTGCTAACAGTGCTCCCCCGTCTTGTTTCTGCATGTACAAACTCAGTCCAGAATCTGAAATTGTACAGGCAGCCTTTGAAGCAGTATGTGAGACTTCAGCTATAGGCACAGACCTCAGGATGAAGGAGCAGAGCCAGAAAACCCCCAAGACCAGGCTAGAAAAATTAGACAGCCAGAACTATGTAGGTAAGCTTATTCATGCTTTATGGGTCAGAAATACACAAAATGAGCAAGTACCAAGAAATTTTAAGCCAGTGGTTGACTCTGAGCCCTCTCAGGAGTAATAGGGGTTACAAAATATCCTGTGCATTTAAGAGCAAGATATGCCAAACATGGAGGACAATTCTAAGTATAATATTGAGCTTGTAAGAATCTTTTATAAGGGTGCTTGAATGCTAATTGATGCAAAATGTAATTCTCCCCCCCCCCCTTTGCAAATGGACAAAATTATTAACAACCTGCCTGTCATTGCTGAGCCCCCTCCTTTAAAAATAGTTCTGGGGTCCCTGCACATAAGACAGCTTCAGCTTGTTCCTTCACAAACCTACTCTGATTTTATTATCTATTTAGAAGTATGAGTTTGTTATACGATTTGTATATAAAAGTGACAGGAGGAAAGGGTAGAGCAAAAAGCAATAACCACCACCACCCCATACACTTCGATGATACTTTTCCATTGCTATCCATACATTGTGCTTTTCCTGATATTTACATGTTGCTTTTTATGTTTATTTTTAAACTGTAACTTTTTTCTTGATAGCTTTATAAACTAGTAATTGGTTCAATCTGTAATGCTGTCATGAAACTAGCCCTCACTAGTAAAGAGTGCCCTGCAGCTTCTTAAAAAACGTATTCAGCATTCAAATACCTGTCACTATGTCAGGTTTATTCCAAACTTCTGTGTCACTGTTTTCTTCCCATGACCAAAGAGGTCTTATATCTTTTGCCATTGGATCCAGAAGGAAGTAGCACAGCTTGAAGGGTTAGGAAAAAGGAGGTTTTATTCCTACCTTTCACTGTATCAGGATACGCTCCAGACCATTCCTCAGTAGACCATGGGACTGAGGGAAGGGGAGTTAAGTGTGAGCCAATGAGGGGTCATAGTTTGAGTACTGAACTAAGATTTCAAGAGACCTGGGTTTGAATCCTCCATGGAAATCCCCTGGGTGACCTTGTGCAAGTCACTGTCTCTTACCCTAAACAGAACTCAATGACAAATGGCCTCTGAATAAATCTTGCCAAGAAAATCCTAGGACAGAGTTGCCATAAGTAAGAGTCAGCTTGAAGGCACATAATTTTGTAAGCACTGGAGGGAAATTTTGTGTCCTTGCTGCATAAAGGAACTGCTGGTGGTGATGGGGAAAAATGTAGGGTGGTACACAAGGCAATTTCTTTCTTTCACAGGAAGAAAGCAAAAATGCTTGTAGCTTAAATGAGTATATATGAAGAATGAAAGTGGGCTCAAAAGTCATGCCCCCACAGTGCTCATCTGCATGTCCTAACCACCACCAATCCTTTCCATTGAGGTCCTAAAGCTGAAGGGAAGCCAAAGAAAGTTCCTGTTTTGTACCTGTGTTGAAAGAAGGCAGAAATTTCTTCCTCCAAACCAATCTTTTCCTGAATGTGCCATTCCAAATATTCAGCAATCTCCATTTACTCTTGTTCTTTCTACCCAGTCCCAATGCATAAGCAAAACACCTACTTAAAAATTACAGAATGATAATTGTTCTACCTGAAGGCTTGCATATTTTTCTCATGGGTAAAATCTGGAAATCAGCCAAAGTTAAGCAATGTACTAGATGAAAAGGAGGGTGGGGGAGAGTGAAGAAAGCGAACAGAATGAGTACATTTTTATTTCTGTTCACTTCTGCTGAATTCACATAACATAAAAATGGTGTAACCTCCTAGCACAGTTTTAAAAAATAATGGCCAGAATCCTGACTGGAAGTTGCATTATCATAAGTGGACTTCCCTATGCAGGAATTAGAATTGAACAATTAAGTAGAGAGATGCTGTTATGTTACTAAGGAGCAGAGCTAGCAAAGTGACCATTGCACATTGATTCCACTATACAC
Source organism: Sceloporus undulatus (assembly GCF_019175285.1). Taxonomy (NCBI): domain Eukaryota; kingdom Metazoa; phylum Chordata; class Lepidosauria; order Squamata; family Phrynosomatidae; genus Sceloporus; species Sceloporus undulatus. The sequence goes on from NW_024802936.1 coordinate 3,827,540, forward strand.
CAAGCATTCCTGCCAATGTCCTGATCTGCATCTTCACAATTCACTAACAGGGTTTCTTAGCACGGCTGCTACTCAGCTAAGTATACATAAAGTTACATTAAATAAAAGGTGATATATGATTCTGGCAATTATTAACTAAAATCTTTTTGTATTTGTTACCATTGACCATCTGTCATCAATGGTTTGATTACAGTCATGATTAAATGCAGAGGATTTAGAAAACAACATGTATGAATTTAACCTAGGACAAAAATTAAAGTGGTTATCATCTAAACCCCTTACATGCTTTCTTTCATATGCTATTAAAACACAGGCTTCCTACAAACCAATCTTGAAGCTGAAGAATGTAAATTTATGAAAACAGGTGATTGATATGTTAATATAAGCCCAGTTTTTCTTGAGCACTTGAATCAATCACAAACTTATTAGGGCTATCTAAATCTAAAAATAAACATTCAGGCTTAACAGGTTTGTGGACTGGATGAATGGACATTTTTAGCCCTTTAAAACTACTATTTTATGCTTCACCAACTTACCCCTAGGTATTTACTTAAATGTTTTTAGTTGCAGCCCACAATAAGTGTTATGGAACCTTATTTTTTAAAGGCCCTTTTCATTACTTGGCACCATGCAGTGGTCCAAACCTCAGCTTGATCCAGCATGTCACTCTGCTAAATGTTTAGCTCAACTCTTTAATCAGTCTGTGAAAACATGTGTATGTGTAGAGCATAAGCAGCAGCTTCAGTTGTGTGGATTCTCTTTTTGTGTGTGTGTCAACTAATGGCAACACCATGACTTTCA